>NC_048904.1:66745-188028 GCF_011077185.1 Oxyura jamaicensis | reverse complement strand
TAAAATAGCCACTGCATCTTATAAGTCAAGCATAAGGGTTCTGATAACCATTTATTTGATGAACAAAGTTAAATAATATTTATTATAAAATCCAGAAGTTTTTATTTCATGCTGTTTCAAAATGAAGCTAGAGGTGTAGAAACTTTTTATATTTTTATATTTACCCAATAATTTTAAGCAGATCTTTGACTTGCACAATATTTTATTAGAATTTTACTATTTCTTTCATGAAGTTTGACTTGTCTCACTTTTTTTTTTTCTGACAACGATAATTTTAAAGTCAACAACCAGTGGTATTTTAACACCATTATTGTTACTTTATTTAGAAAGAGAACCTGATTTATGAGTTCTCCAACCATATTACACAATGGGAGGTGTTCTATAAAAAGTAATTCTTTGTCCTAAGACTGGGAACAGTCAAATCCCTCTTACTGTTATAGCATAGATTTTGGGTGGGTGTGCATAGATAGACGTGATGCAACTGCATCCACAGCTTGGGTTTGTATCTGTGTAAATTACAGAAGTATAAAAATGCTGTAAACCTAAGCTTCACTCTGCAAAAATATTAGAAAAGTTAATTCCAAAGGAGTCAATATAATAAAACAAAAGAAGGCAGATCCACCATTCAAAAATAAGAGAATATCAACTCTTTAAAAAAAAAAAAAAATCAAAAAGCTATCAACTTTTTTTTCTTAAAACACAAAAACAAAAGTAGTAAGAAACTATGAAGACATTCAAATGCTTAAGTATGTGTTCCCAGAACTGTATAGACAGGTCAAATTTGAAGGGAAAAAAAATGAAATAATCTCTTTTTAAAATAAATTATATGCATTTTGGAAGTATAAATGCCTCCTGTAATGGAAAAGATGCAATTTTATTGATAAAGTAGTGTGAAGAATGGGCGCACTCACAAGCGGGGAGCTACTTTGTTAAATAAGGCATTATCAGACACGTGCTGGCTTTCACAGGGCTACAGGTCAGCAGTGAACACGGTGGCACTTCCAACCCAGGAAGAGCTGTAGCGAAAGCTGACTGAGATTACAAGAGGCACAAACATCTTCAAGCCCACACAAAGTAGGTGAAGCGCAGCCAGTCTTATTGTGCTAATCAAAGGATCACTTTCTCCACTTTATTTTAGCTATTCTACTTCCTGAAAAGTACCAAAACAATCAAACAAACCAATAAGAAATAAACAAAAAATATTACTTATGTAATCTTGAAGTCTGTCCCAGTGACTTTGTTAGCCATGTCATTTGGTACAGAAATTGTCAAGTATCAACCACTGCAGGCAAGATGGATGTTTTCATCTTCAAAGTATTTCAAGGGTTATTATCATCATTTAAGTGGGAGGGGAAAAAAAAAAAAAAAAAAAAAAAAAAAGAAAGAAAGAAAAAACACCATGGCAACACCAAGTTTATTCCAATAACTGAGCTACCATATAAGTTTATTTGCCCATAAGTGGATTAGAAGCAAAGATTGCAGTTGATATTGTGCAAGGAGCATAAGGTGCTCATTACATGAATCCCTGCTCATTGTGAGCGTCTTTTACCCAAAGGAGTTCCAACTCCAGGTTCATTTGCCATAGCTCCACACAGCTGACCTCTGCATTTCTCATGCTCCATAAAGTTGCCCCTAAATGTTACTCTCCATCTTATGTTTTAAGTCACCTGGCACATCATTTTACCTCAACAATTTGACATCATTTTATCTCAACAATTTGGTGTATGTTCCTTTCACAAAAAATCCTGCAACTACAGCATCAAAGCTTTAGGCTGGGCCCACAAGGATTATGTGAATAAGCATTGTACATATTGCACACATTTGAAGCGGAACAAGCTTACCTGCAAAGCCAAGGATCTTTGACACTGAAGTGGATTTATAGCCCAAATACCAAAATCAGCTAAGTGGCACATTAATGAAAAAGTTTAGCTTTCTGATAGAATTGAAGTAAGCCAGGCTCTCTATGAGTTCCAACACTTATTGCACACATTGATGTGCTTATTTGTCATTTAGGCTAACAAATCATAATTACATCATATGACATTATGGCAGATTTGTCATACCAGCTTATATCAAGCAATACCACCTTAGGCCAAAAACCACAATGTGTGAAACTTTACTCAATGTGTCACCTGTACTGGCCCAGGCACAGCACAACAGAGTGGGACTGATTTCTTTTCTTCCTTGCACATGAAGTATTCACTAGTTCTTGTTAATATTGCTTACAATTATCTATGGCCATGTCAATTACCAGTTTTAATACAAATTAATAGCTTTTTAGGACTATATGGCCCGAAGAAGCATGTGTGGTTGGGAGGAGGAAAGTCCATGCTGAGTGTGCTGTATTATGAGGACAGAAACTAATGGTGTCATGAGCTTACTCATACAGAGATCTTACAGAAAATTTGCAGATTTAATCACAGATTTGTTATGGGATAGAAAAGATGAGGCCCTTATGGAAATCTGAGTATGCCTGAATTACAAGTTATGTTCATTACATGCACAATACATAACCACATTATAACATACTGTGTATGTATGATGTTTTAACAGAATCATGCCCAATTAGTGATTGTATCAGTGTTTGTTTTAATTAAAATCCAGTTTGTTTTAATTAAAATCAGAGTAATGTTATTTAAAATAATCCATTTTAAAGGTATTATGTAATCTTTAAACTAGAAAGGATCACACATCATTTCTGGTATATATAAACTATGTGAGTAATGCCATGCTGCATCACTGTACTAAATACATTAAATGTAAAATAGTGTGATTACTCCATATTACTCTATGAGAAATAGACATGTAACATCTGCTATCTCACTGCAGAGTAATTTATTAGAATTTGTATTTACTTGACGCAATCTGAATTGAAAATTGTTATGAAGCTGTTTGCCTTGCTGGGAAAGAAGGACCATTTTCAATGCTTCAGTAACTCTCCTTTTCTGCACAATATTTGTAGACCTTAAGAAAAAGTGAAATAAAGTATATCCACAACATATCTATTCTGAACACAGACAGGTCTGTGTTTTCTGACTGACCACACATTTACACATTACACACATTTGAAATGTGCACCCCCAGACAGAAGGATATTTTCCATCACACTTGAAAGCACGTTTGTCTTTTGAAATACACAAAAATCTGAATTACTGGACTGTGATGACTGGGCATACACCAAGTTTGAATCTTTATCTGTGTTTCGTACTGGTGGCTAAAAGGCTGTGGATACAGCCACAGCTACAGAGACAGAACACTTCCTAGTCTTAACATCTCAGGAAAGAGTTGTTCTCAATAATTATCTCACAGGAGATGAGAAAGTAAGATATCCATTTATATATTAAAGCAATGATTTAATTAAAGGAATTAGAGTAATAAGACATTGTTATAGGAAGGCTGGATTAACATCCTCTCTTCATCACAAGGTTTTAGTTATCCATGCTGAAGATTTATATTTTACCACCTGGGAGATTAAATGCAAAAATGCACAGAAGTAATTTGATTTAAAAAGCCCATCCTGTGACATGGAAGGAAACACTTGTCAGAATTGCTGACTTTTCCTAAATCATGTCTATTCTAATTTCGCAGAAGTGTCTTCACACAGATGTGCTTCAAAATAAAAAATAATAATAATAAAAAAAAATAAAAATATAAGACAATGTATTCAAATAGCCAGGTCTTTAAACCTTTTAAGTCATAGGCCTGTGCATTTCAAAACAATGCACACAACTTACTTTTTAAGCCCTTTTTTTCCATGCAGAGATCCATTTAAATGAAGATTCATTTATTTCACTAAAACAGACTTTCCCTTCCCTCTCAAAACAAAAAGTCCAAAATAAAGAAAAAATAACTGATAATTCTGTATTTAAATTGTTTCTATAGAAAAAATATCTGAAAAACTTGGTCTTTCCAGAATACACATTTGGGCACACTTCAACTCTGCCACTAGGAAAAAACCGATATTGTAAAAAAAAAAAAAAAACTCACTTCTAACATATGATTTAAATAAATATAAGTAGGTAGGGCTGTGTACATATGCACGTTTTTGTATGCACATATATATTTTATAGTTTATACATGTATATACATGCCTTTCTTTTCTGGAAAATGAAGGTAAACATGCCACAACATGTTCTACTGCGGAGCCTTTGAACATCCCATTAACATTTTTCTTGGTGGCACTTGTGACATACTGAAAACTATGCAAGTAAAGATTATTGAGTCTAAGTTACATAAACAGTTTTCCTACCAACAACAATGGAAAGTTTCTTCAAAAGGATTTCAAGGTGACAAATCTCAAGTATTTCTAGACGACAAACTGGACTGGGAGGAAAGTAGACAAAATCTGAGCTCTCTGGACTAATTTGTTTCTAGAAGTTTCACAGATGACACATGCATAAAAATAATAATAACAAATATTTCAGATTAGAAAATAAACAATTCAGTTGTAATGCAAGAGGAGATCCTGACTAAAAGCTTCAATGTTTTTCTCCCTAGCAGTTATCACTCAGTTAACAACATATGCCTCGGATCCAACATAAATTGGGTATAATGTTACTAGGCAAACAATTAATAACCTTCTGTCTTAGGGTTAGTTGAATAATCACTAATTTAACATTTCCTGCTGCAGGTGGTGGGATATCACATGACAGACCTCAGAAGTGAGCCAGAAGAGGCAGCAGTGTTGTTGCATCATCCACCTTAAAGCCAGAATGCTCACAACATTGAAACAAGAATAAACCCTACCTAAGATTACTTGTTTTCTATGTTATCACATTACTGCTGCACTGACATTCAACTTTAAGAAGAAATAAATGATGCTTAAAAAAAAAAACAAAACAAAACAAAAAAAAAAAAAAAACACCACTTTGATGTAAAGTTCTTAAAAGAAGCCTGTATAGAGGGAGGCCATGTCATATTAATCACAAGCAACTCTGCTTGCAACAAGCAGCCAGGCACGTCTGAATTTCCTGCTAAGCTTGGTTCAGAGAGAACTGATTAAAAATTCACACCTAGTTTAAGCTTAGAGAGAAATGCATCTCCTTTTTACTTCACTCTAACCTGCAACTCCCCTTTATGTCAGTACCAGTGCTCCGCCCCGGTGAGCTCTGACTTTTCTGCCTGTGCCACTGATGGTTCTGACAGCTTGAAGGCACGGGAAGACCACATGATCTCAGAGCACATCTTCCCAGAGCATAGTGCCTTTTCATCTGAATGATAAAAACTTTCATCTGAATGCATCATAACATGCATTCGGGGACCACAACTTCTAATACAAGGTTTTAAAAAATAAAAGAACTATTTACCTTATGTTTCAACATCAGTTCTTTATGATACCTTGGCAAAAGAATTTTCTTCAGCTCTGAAGAGAACCAAAAATCCGGTAAAGGTTAATTATCAAACTTGTTTCTGTGTATTTGTCCGCTGCCCTCTACTGTTCTGAGCATCAGAGACATTACTGGTCTCTTTTTCTCAAAACTGCCACACAAACCTAAGCAAAAGCTTTATTTCTATTGAGGGAGAGATTGCCCAGTTTGCCCCGAGCCTGCTACACAGGTTTGCAGGTCCTGTGTCCCACCCTGCACATGCTCAGCTGGCATGCTGTTTATATGTCAGTATTATCAACAGAAGTGCTTGCTGTCAACTACTCAGGCAAAACAAAACCAAAAACCACCAGCCTAGGTCTGTTGCAGCACAGCAGCAAACTCCTACATGGCACTAAGGCTGCCACAGAGCTGCAGGTAGCCAAGCACTTCTGAGGAGCCTTTCACATCGCTGCCAGACAAAATGGCAGCTCCTTCCACCTTTCTGTAAACACAGAATTAAGTTTTACTTCTACAGTGCTACCATGATGGACTGGAGATTTTCAAGTCACTGTAACATGAAACGAACACTGAAGTGAACAATGAAATGAAAATTATGTGCAATACGTTCAACAGTAACAACAGGAAGTGGGTGTGCATGTACGGGATACTGTAAGTACAAGGATCAGCAGAGCTTTGTTTGAGGACTGGTATTTATTCTGTTTTTATTTAACCATCTTCCTTCCCCTTTTTGGAAGACAGGGGAGAGTATCAGGCACTGGAATCTAGCAGAGAGCTGCATATGCTGAACCTTTTTCAGTTTCCTCAAAAGCAGAGCCAAATTCAGATAAATAAATTAGATACACTTTTACTTCCTTCTCCTTAAAAGTTCCTTGCCACATAGTTGAGCAGCAATTATTAGTACAGGATCCTTTCTCATTCAGGACTTCAAGACAAAGACTTCAGGAGAGCTACATTACTTATGCTTTTAGTTAACACTTACAATCAATGTCTAGGGATTCTAAATTGGCCTAGCATATAAACAAAAACTAAGATGCAGTTTAGAAGAGTCCGTGCACTATTCAGATTCCTCTCTTCTTCCCACAACCACTTTTCAGCTACGATCTGTCACTCCCAGTTCCCAGTACCCCTAGGTAATACAGTCAGTCACATACAATTAATCCTCAGATTCCTTTGCTCCTGGCCAGCTGACCTGGTGAGGTTGTAGTTCCCAGCCTTGTATGTTTATATTGAGAGAGTATTCCAGGCCTCAGTTGTAAAAGAAAGAACAAATTAAATTGAGGCTATTTTAATGCTCTAACTCTACCCTTAAAGGCATTGTGCTCTTAAAGGCATGTGCATTTATGGAAGGCATTGTGCTCTTCCTCTATCTGGACAGCAACAAACTGCACTTGCTTCAGCTGCCCATTTAATCACAGCTGTCATCCACCACTTCTGCTTCCCAACCTGCTACATCAGTGGATGGCTTTTGTTCTTGGAACGAAAACCACAATGAAACTTGCTCACTTGAAAGGCAGATTCATTCAAATTACAAATTATTTTTTTTAAGTACACGAATCTCATTGTGAAAGAGCTTGACTTGCTGATGCTGGGCATAGTACTGGAACCCCATATAGCAGAATGAAATAATTTCCCTAAACTACGTCTCTACATGGCTTTCAGTTGGCTTCATTAGCAAAAACTGCAGTCTTCCCTTATTGTTCTAGTACTCTGCTGTTAGTCTGCTTTCCTTCAGTCTCTTCATTCAGCATCATTATGCTGCTCTACCTTTAAAACCACAGACGGGTTCCTGTAGATAGCTTTTGATCTAGCGCTTTTGATCTAGCGCCTGCTCTTCAGCTTCACGCAGAACCAAATAAAATGGCTGCATCCAAAATGGATCTTTCAGCATAGATTAAAATTAATTATGCTTCCACTAAAATTACATGTTTCTGTGTCTGTTTTAGGATTAAATATATGTGGGGAAAATAAACAACACAATTGAGCTCCATTTCTCAGGAAACAAGGCTTATATAATACTGGTGGGTATCCCTATCAATTATTCTTGAATTATTTTTTTAGCCCAGTTTCAACCCAAAAGTTTTAATGTGAGCTCAGCAATATTAATATACAGTAGAGAATCCACATGATTTTATGTCACTGGCAGGTGTGCATCTCCCTGGTGTTCCATGAAAACTGTAAAACTATAGTATTTCGTAAATTTATTCTGCTATAAATTTTCGAGTAAACGTAGAATACACTCCCAAAGCAAATATAAAATACATCCAAAAACACTATAACAATTATACAGCACAGCAGTTAGTAACCAGCACTCTCATTCTTAAGCTATTTAATAAAAGAAGATAATTCAAATACATAATATTTATTAAGTCAAATTTCACAATTTAAATAATTCTTCGTTTTTCTGACCATCTTGATAAACTTCCAGGCCAGTTGCAATTTTAATTTAGCTTTCTTAAACATGTTTTAAGTCAGAACCGCATAAAGCCATTCCACATAACATCTTAAAAATATTCTGTGCCATAAATTTGTCATAGACTATCTCTCTCACTACTGTTAAAGGCAGTGTAAAACAAAATATATCCAGTTAACAATCCACTCTTAAGCTTCAATATACTTAAGCCATATTCTCCACAGCAAATTCAAGAGTATACAGGCCTTGAACACAGCCCTGACTTACTTGCCTCACACTGCAATTCCTCACCTTTATCACATTTCTAAGAATTTCAAAGTACGGTTTTATTCAACACATACAGAAATATTTTGAAATAACTTTGCTTCTTGAATAAGAGGAAGCTCTCTAGTTTTCCAGCCACTGACATGATGCTATGATCTGGGATTAGAGCTGCAAAGTTAGAGATCAGATTTGATTATGTGTGACACTGATGTGCTACTCTCATTCACAATCAATAGCCCCAAAACAAAATCCCACAAGTCATTAAGAATAGCCCAGAATTAAATGCTAGCCATTGCAACGTGTAAAACATGCCCACATGAACAAAATTTCTAAATTATACTGAAAAGTTTAAAATGTCAGATTCTACAATATAATTGTGTAATCAGTTCCACTGCTAAGTTAACTTTGCAGGTGGGAAGCGTTCTCCTCAAAAATATTTAACCTAAGTCTCCCTTGTCACAAAATAGACTGATTTTGTAAGCCCTCTTATTCCTGTGCTAGCTTGGCAAATACAGAGAACAAATGCCACCTTTACAATTACTCCCACACACTCAAGAGATGTGTGCATACTTTTACCACAAATTGAGTCTTATTTTTCTACATGTGACAAGTATTAAACCTTTTAAACTTTCTTCATAAGTGACATTTCCTACATTTATTATCAATCTTGCTACTTTTGAAGGTGCAATAGTTAAAACTGCAGCCAGTTTTCCAGGTGCTACTTCATACACACATTGTACAGCAGCAGCAGAGTTATTATGCTCTGTAAATATGCTGTATATGGGATATTTTATAGCTTTCACTTACATGCATGAAGTCTATGCACTGCCAAAATGTTCTAACATAAACCCCAGTATCAGACTGAATTATCATTTTTATGCTAGGAGACAGAGATGTTTACACATGTATGGTAAAACAACCAAACAAGAAAGAAAACAAAACTAAGAACTATCATCCTGCAACAACAATACAAATTACACACATAATACACAGAAAAAAATAAAAAATAAACCATCATCCATCCCAATATCAAATATTGGAATATGTTATCTACATTTTTAAGAAGTTTATTTCCTTACAGAAGGAAACATTCCTGCTAAGCACCATTTTGGTTTAATTAAGACAGAATTTCAAATCCTGCCATGCTTGGAAGGATGATCTGTGCAATTTCAACTTACTACAATGTCACAAAAGCAAACAATAAAAAGTAACATAACCCTGAAAGCATACTCACCTGATGATGCACAAAAAAACAGCACCACACCATTAGGCACTTTGTACTGTACTCAGATTTGAGGAGGTTTCTTAATCTTCAGTGTGACAGTGAAAACTCTGCTACAAAGAAGACCCTATGTTTCTCCTTCAGTTTTCAGCAGGAACTCCTCCCCATGCGGCCACACAGTTTGCTCTCGCTTCCTGTCATGCAGTGTGCTAGAAGTGTCAGATGCCAAGTGATATACATTGTCCTCTCTATCTCAGCTTTAGATTTTCTCACAGACTGCTTCAAATAATACTTTAGGCATACAGAAGTGTTTTAAAAATTGCTAACAAGTGTAAAGAGAATGGCAGTAGTATGGTGAAGGTAAAGACATCTTTAAAGTGTTTTTCAAGTAATAGCTAGGTATTTGGGGAGCTTTGAGAGTCAGTAACTGATATACTGCCTGCTGCCTACATGTGCACTTCTCAGTCTCAAATCATAGCAACGGGCTTTAACCTTGAAAGTGGATAGCTAGTTCCAAACGCAGATGCCTCAGTCAGAAGACAAAACACCTGGTGTATACTGGGTGAAACTTTTAAATATTCAGTTCAAAGAAAAAGTCAGTATTCCAGAAATTAAGGGATCTGCTAAGATCCCTTAAAGAGGCATGAAGGCAAGCGCAGCATGTTTTAGAAACGGCCCAGAACCAAGGTGCAAAGATATGCTTGGCAGAGGGCCCACCTGTTGCATTTGAGGACACGTCAAGGAAGTGCAAAGCTTGATTTTATCTGCGGGAGTTCTGTATAACAGTTGAAGGAAACTCCATTTTTGCTGATTCTTCACCACTCTTGGTAAGCAAGCCTGTAGCAACTGCCTTCCATGGAACAAACCCAGTGATTCTTCATTTCACTCAAGTTGGGAAAGCTATATACCTTAAGCATCAAAAAAGCATTAACCTTGAATTTACTGCTGTCTTAAAAATATTGGATATGACTGGTGCTACCCCACCAGCATAAGAATCGCCAGGCCATCTGTAATTTCAAAAGTGAGAAGCTCATCCTGAAAGAAATCCATGGCCACGTACACGTTCGGCCATTAATATGATCAAGAACTTGCAATCAGGAAAGTTACAGGATTAGGTTCCAGTTTCATAATCCAAACCAAAAAATAGAATGCTTCCTTAAGAGGTCTTATATTTGCATGACAAAAGATATTATGACTGGGAAGAGAACAAGTGAGTCAGACTGACCTGCTGATAACAAGAGTCTTCTCTCAAACTGCCAACTAGGTCACTAGCACATATTTGTTTTCCATGATTATGCACACAGTTAATTGCCTCACTTAGCCATCAAATTAACTTGTAGTACTTCAGGGTAAGAAAAGCTAGCTTCTACAAGGTGCTCATCTGCAAGGTATCAAATTATGCAATTTTCCATATATTACCTGAAAATTTATAATTGTATATGCTTCATGCAATTTCAACATCCATTTGAGCAGCCCTCTTCAAAATCTAAACATGCATAGATGTAAACTTCCCTTATCCAAAGTAAACTAGAAAACAACGCAGAATAGTTACAAAAAATAATGGAATCTCTAAGTATCACAAGTGATTGAAACACAGTGCTTTATATAAAAAATGATGGAGCTTATCCATCTTTCCATCATCTTTCCTGCATCAAACAGCATTAACTCTTTTGGGTCAGAAAAACTTGTTCTCAAAGTAGTATCACAGAATCATTTAAGTTGGAAGAGACCTCCTAGTCCAACCTATGACCTAACACTAACAAGTCCTCCACTAAAACATATCACTAAAATATGGTTTAATTAAAAGGAACTAATTAAAAGGGACTTTGGGGAGAAATATGAGGTTTGGTTCTATTTTAAGGTCTATGTTGACTGTAGCGTAAAAAACAAGTGCAAATACAAGGAAAAGAAAAATCCTGACACTTCTGGTCCCTTCTACACATGTTGCATATACATGGTAGATTATTTCCTAGATGCTTACTTTTTGACGTATTTTCAATACATTTCTAAGATAGTATATCCTTGGTTTTAGAAGACTTGTAGATTAATCAAATATCAAAAGACTCCTATTCCAAAGATATTTTCTTCCAGTACTTAATTGTATGAAGAGAGAAATTCCAGCAAGCATATAAAAGAGAAAAAGCAATAAAAGATAAACAGTTGAAAGTATTAGTAAAATCATTCATTTTAACATACTAAAAATCAAGTTGTCAGCATAATAAATGCAAGATGAAGACAGTCTAGACCCTACATCCTTACATCTCTCTCTTGATCTGTTAAATCTTTTGTGAAATGACAAATCCTAGATTGATCTGCAGAATCCTGAATGCTTCTAGTAGGCAAGAATGTCAAGATACATTTGAATTTGGGTAGCAAACAAACAGTAATTCTAAATTAAGAAACCACATAATTAATGAGCTGGTGCAGTCTTTTGTCGGTATGAAACAGCACAAAAAGTTTCTGCTGAGCTGGGAGGTGGAAAATAAAAGGTGAAACTGATACCAATTAGCAACTAATTCATTTTAAAACAAGAGCTACCACACTTCGCAGCAGACAGAAAATACTAATAAAAAAAATCCTCAGGAAGCAGATATTTTCTGCCAAAACTTTTAAAAATTACTTAAACATTTCCTTTCTGGGGAATGGTATATGTTGTTGGTCTGTCTTCCCTGCCTAACAAAGTGCTAGAACCATATCTAGTCATCTTCTCTTCAGTGTCTTTCAGCAGAGAACAGCTTATTTTCAAAGGAAATCCACATAAATTCTATATTTAAACAATATAGAGGCCAGGATTTTTTCCTTGAGATTCCTTTTCCTTTTTCCTTTCTTAACTTGTCTTTAGACTGTCGTGAGATCTAAGTTCTTTCTTAAACAATCTTTCACCCCATCAGAGGAAGTTTTAATGATTTGCCATCAGGAATTGGCAATTCCTTGCCCAGGCTTGAATACTTGCTCTTAAAATTAAATATAAATAAATAACTGTAGAAAGTTCTGTGCCAGATCCAGAAATTAGGATTAAATATTAGATGAAGTTCAGAACTGCATTCCTGAAAATTTAGCCTCAGCTGTTGCAGAAATCTAAATTCCATAGGCAGCTCATACTTTTCCCTTATGCTTGCTCAAATTTCTAATTCTGCTCACAATCAGAGTGATCTCAGCTGAACTTTCGCTATTTCATACACATTCCCAAATATGATTCAAAAGCTAGGACAATTCTGACAAGTCTTTTAAGAAAAGGCATAACATACTTATTTACAGGATTAGGTGCCAGATATTGGAGCTTATGTGATGTTGGAGTCCACTCCTGTAAAACAGCATACACCAGGACTCTGAAGAAGCCTGACAGGCTTGACACCTCAATCTCTATGGAGGCAGCCCTAAATCAAACAATTTTTTTTTTTTATTTTTTTTTTAACACTGCTTTCATCACTAGACATACATAAGGATGCAAGGTTTATTAGCATCTCCTAACCTATTTTACAAAGAAAGATTTGTGTTGTCCTATATCAATTCCCAAGAGAGTCTGCAGGACACATTTTCCAGAGAAGTTCTGGACCCTGGTCCTTACATGGAGGGACAAGCTGGAACCAGTCTATTGATTCTATTTAATAAAAGAATTATTAGAATGGAGATGGAAAAAAGACACCATTAGGTAACATTTTAACAAGAAGTATGTTCTTGTTTTTATGTATAACAGCTGATTCAAAATGAAAATGTGAAACTTTTCAGATGCCTGGAGAGTTAAGAAACTGTGGATTCCTCTTATACAGGTTCAGGCAAAACAAAGCTTAAGGATCCTAATTGTTACCTGTAGCAGTAAACTCATAAGGGAAGCCTGTTCTCAGAGGAAGAAAGTAACGCTGTTTGGTATTCACTGCAAGGTGGCTGCACAAAAACAAAAAGGCACAGAACCAAGATCTGAAAGGCCCAGAAACTACAAAAGGAAAGATACTGAAAATATGTCGATTTCTTACAAAATGATCATTTAATTACAATAATTGTGACCATGAGTGACACAATTAAGGAAGAGGTAAGATTTTCCTGTTAAAGTGATGGGGAACATTCAAATTAATCTTTTCTCCATTTTGTTTTGTTTATGACTATTAAAGCTTGTCCTCAAGATGGAAAGAATAATTACTAATTACTAAAGGAATTAGGAAAACTAATTAAAATAGGGATGCAATTTTATCATTTTTTTTAATGTTATGATTTCCATGGGTCTTAAACTGCAACAAGGATGAGGTTAGGCTGGCAGGCATTTTTCAGTCAGGTTTCCTGGTAACACTAAGATTTCCATATTGCATTTCCTAGAGACCACAACATACTAACCCTTCAACTTGCTTTGCTTCTTTACATTGACACTCACACTACATCTTAGGTCACCAATAGCCTTCTGTCTCAGGAGCCAACAGCATTTTAGAAGCATGATAGCAAGCGTAAGTTTTCAGCCCAGCATCAGGCACAAGACTGGCCAACCAGAATTCCCATCAACCTTGTAAACAGCATTGAAAACAAAACACCACTCTTACCTATCTCAATTGACCCTGATTGATAGCATGGCAAAAACTGTTCTCTAACCTCCACGTAAATAAAACAAAATATATGTTTTCTTGCAGCTGTACTTCAGTCAGCCCCCAAGGTGTCTGCATTTTGTTGACAGCAACATCAACAACACCCACTTGAAAGAAGAGCAGCTTAGATTTACGTACATTGCAAACACCCACACAAGTAACAAGGAAAGAAATCTAAGACACTATCTCTGGAGATTCCAGACAGCAACTGCCTCAGAAGACTGAGATACAGAAATCATAATTAACAAGCTCAAAATACATAAATACATGAAAAGTGTTCATTTGGTATCTTTGTAGTTCTAGCACTGCTGCTGATTCTGATGGAGCAACAAAACAGCACCACTAACACAGAATCAAAAAGCCAGAAACATGGGTAAAAAGTTGAGTATTACTGTAACTTTGGCTTACATGGAGACAATGAGCCCTGATTATTAACGATTTAAACTCAAAAGATACCTGACAACACTTCAGAGAAATTTTCCTGCCTTAATATTCTCACTTATAAAATACCCATACTACAGGGGTGGCATAAATTTCAAGTCTGACCAATGTCTATAACCAGCAGGTGCTCAGTCTTTATTCAAGTTATCCATTTCCAAGCATCTTCTGCTGCGCAGACCTTAATCAAATGATAATAAAGTGCAAACAAAACCAATATATAGCAGTTTCACTGTTGCTATCTTTGCTATAGCTCATTATAATATAAGGGAAAAACAAAACAAAACAAAAACAAACAAACAAACAAACAAACAACTTCAATAATTTTTCACAGCAGTATCCTGCTGCTCCAACTAGGATTTTGAAAGGTATGACTAAAGAGAACGTGCACTGCTGAAGTACTGTGCGGTATGAAGACAAGTAATGTTCCCCTTTTGCCTTCCAGAAGCCTAAGCAAGTTAGCATACGTGGAATCACATGCAGCCAGAATCCAAAAAGCCTGCAGTTCCCTCCCTCTCTCATAGAGACTATCAACAAAAGCCACTCAAAGTGCTGTTTCGAATTGAAAGCAACAGGAGGAACTCGAATTCCTTCCCCCTTCAGCTCCTGTATTCTTTATTTTCCCTTCCAGTCCTCCCTTTGACTTCCCTTCTCACCTGCTCCTTGGAAGACTTGGTTTAGCTTTCTGCCACAGGTACAACTTGACAACCTCAACCAGAACCTGTGGGACTGTCGGTGAGAGCCAGATGCTCGAGCAGAAGTTCTACTGCAGCACAGAGGATTTCGTAGCTGTTTTGGCAAATGATGCTCTTGCAACCTTTTCCAAATGCATAACCTATTTATTTACTTTTAAATTAAAACTTACTTTATAGTTTTAAATAGTACTAACCTAAGCACTGACAATTTGGAAATTTGTACAGCAACCTTGGACTGATTGGTGACAATTTTTACAGTTATAAGCCCTGGGAAATTAGACAAAAGACCTTCACAGTGGTTTGCTTAAAAAAAAAAAAAAAAAAAAAAGGAAGTTGTGATGTTAATGACAACTCTGTAACAGGTTACAATAACACCACATTTTACTGAAAGCATCATGAAAAACAAACAAAAAAGCACTTAGAGTCCATGAATACCACCATTCTTGTCCAGTATTTGTTTTATTTGTTTTACACTAAGATTTCTGTTCTGAAGTGGTGTAACATCAATAAAATGTTGATAAATATTTCAAAATTGTTACTGTAAGGTTGTTTTCTGAGACCGAATGGCATCAAGTTCAGTTGGACAATGGCACCATGCTGTTAACCATTACAACACAAGTTTCTGAAACAAAGTCACAGGAAATACAAATTTCACATCATGTTTTCTCCATGAGCAGCCACTGCTTCGGGGTGGGGGAGAAACAAATACAAAGAAACTGGCAGAGTTTAGTGTGAGTCAAATTGAACACGGGTCAAGTTCATCTGTTGTTGAACAAAGAAAAGAACAGTAAATGACAGCAGGAGTACAAGGTAACACCCAACCTATGATTAAAGACAGGAAATCTGCTTTATAACAGAACACCAAACTTGGCCTAAGAGAATGACAATTGGATCTATCTGCTTTATCACATTGCTTCTAGCTCAGTATTGTTTGTATGCATAAAATAGCTGATGTGACAGGTTTATAGCACACAGAATATTTCTACTATAAATAACAAACCACACCCAGAACAAAAATAAACACATTACAAAGCACTGACAAAGATTCATAAAATAAAGCCCTACAAGGTCAACAGAATGCCTGCATATGACATATTCCAATAAAATAACTATTCTGTGAAAAGATAACATCAAATCATAAGAAATCCTTAGAAATGGGAGATACTACATTATTTTTGCTATTAGAAAATACTAATTGAATATCTGAGATGTAATAAATGGAATGCCTACCTTTTACAATACAAATAACAATGGAAAAGTCTGGCTGATGTAAAAGCCTATGAGAGTTTCTTCATTTCAAGAATGCATTTAGTAAAGTGCTCTATGAGCATGCCTCCAAAATTATTGCCTCATGAAACATATCACCTAAAGTATATTTTATATTACTAGCATGAAATTAACCTGAAAGTAGTGCTATAAACTAAATTAGGTACTTAACTCAAGGATGACTTTAGTTGTAAAGACTGCCAAAACTTTAATAAAATGGCTACTGATTTGAATTAATGAAAACAATGCAAAATCCTAAACATTACGGAATACTCCGGATAGCATGAGCAATAACAGCTCATAAAATGTGCACAGGTTTCTCTACCTGAGTCCCAAACTAGTAGAAACCTAGCAAAGGCCAGGCTGCATCATTCATCTCATCTAACCATATAGTTTTTTTCTTCCTTAAATAAAACCACTATGCAAAGAGCACAGTCACAATATGTTTTCTCTTTCTCCTAAGATGCATTGTATGTAAGTAAAGGGTCCATACCTGAGAGTACTGTATGTCAGTGGTGGGAAGTAGGGGTTAACTACTCCTTTCCAGACAACCCATAGATGTCTCTCCAGCACATCCAAGATCTTTGCTGCACTGCTGTATGAGAAGAACCTTGCAATGTACACTACCCCCGATACTTCAAAAGGATTGAGCCATTTATCATGGGCCTTAAAACACACATATTTACAAATCATGTTTCATGATTTGAACATTCGGACATGACACAACTATATATACCCCTCATACATTGTGGATAAACTTGATTATCGCGGTAATTAAACCATACATCAGTTTGGAATAATACGTTCTTAAATTCATTAAAAGTTTTAAGTTCAGTGTATACATTAAAAACAGAATAATTCCAATGTGTGTTTTGGAACTGCAGATGAAGTTGACTGTTATCCAGTTACGCAAATGCCACACAATGAATTTCTGATAGCATCTCTATTTTTTTGCCAACATAAACCTTGCTGTTCCAAGAAAAAATAGTCTTGTGACTAATCTACAACAGTTCCAATGGATTGTTAAAAAACAAAACCAATAATAAGCTAAAATATTTCAAACTCCACCCATAGGTTAAGCAGGGAGACATCAAAAACAGCTCTGACGAACAAAAATCAGCACCCAGGCTGCTTGCTTGCACTAATTTATGAGCTCTAGACTTCTGAGCTGCAAATAGTATATCACTGAAATAATTATTTTTATAATTAAAAACTAATGAATTTTAATCATTATTTTTAATGCTCCTATTGCGCTCTACATTGCTGCTATCAACAGTCTGAAGTTTCCTCAATCCTGCAATGCTACAAAGAACAAACTTCAAGACTACAGAAAAACCAGCTTCTACAAAACCTGTAGACAAGCACTATATTTGCAGCATCCATCCTCGAGTACATTAACACAGAAAGACTTACAGATTTGCTTCTAACCACTGCTGATACCAGACATCGGACACATTCAGGCCCAAGAAAGGTCAATGCTGGACAGAGGCACAACAGCACCCCCATGAAAACAAGACAAAAAGAAAGCCTGCACCAAGACTAAAAGAGGAGAAAGTGCTGGGGCAGTTCAACTGTGAAGTGAAAGCATTTCACAGGAGCTTGCAACCCATTGGAAGAAGAAAGAGGAAGAGGTGTAAAAAGAGCAAGTAGAGCACAAGTACACATCATTTCTAGAAAGGAGAAAAAGAAATATGGAATTTGTACTTTTTCCTTTCAAGGACGGATGAGATGGATCAGGGAGCAAGAGTCTACTTATCTCCTAAACAAGCTGGAAGAGGTTAGGAAGAAATCAAAAAACTGCCCACAGAGGGAAATGCATGAGCGTACAGCAAGAGAACAGGCATGGGAGAGCTAGGATGCCAAGAGCACTCTCCCAGGTGGCAGAGTCCTCCTATTACACCTGAAGGAACTGTTTCTCATAACGGGCATGGTTATTACACCCAAAATATACTGTCCATGCAATATATTTTTTCTTCTCTGTGGAGGAAACTACTGAAGTTGTGTCTACAAAACACAAGTACATTAAAAAGAAAAAGAAAGCCACATTGTGCTTTTTCCTGTATATGATAAACTTGTGTTTAAAAAATCATATTGGTCTTATAATGTTCATACTTACCTACAAGAGAATCATATTTCAACACTTTTAAACCATAGATATAAGCTCATCATTTTACTTCAAGTACAAATAAAGACCTGCCTGATACCACTTCTTAGAAGTCACTGTTATGGGTAATATCATTGCTTAAGCAAATGAGTATCAGTGGGTACAGACATCAAGTCGAATCAGTCAGAACCCAGAGCTAATAGAGGTGCTCTCCACAGTAATACATAATTATGTTATTAATTATCAAGTTAAAGCTAGCAAAAAAACTTTCCCTCTTAGCAACCTTTATCTTGTTTTGATTCATGCACCCTAATGGGAATAATTGAAGTCTGCCAGCCTACAGAAAAGAAACACACTGCTTTGTAAATACTGTCTGAAGAGTGTGGAACTCTTCCAATTTGGCATGAAAGACACTTTTTTTTTTTTTTTTTTTTTTTTTTAAACTTGGAGTAAAGTTTGCAAGGAAATCACTTAGACATCTAAAACTGACCTTCAGCAAATTTAGCACATTTTTATGTCAGGTTTGTCACAAATTAGATCAGCCTTCCTCACTGGTGACCACATCTGCAGCTTGGTTAGTTAAAAGCTTTTGCAAAACTAAAAAGGAAACAAAAAGGAGGAAATAGGAAGAAGCACATAAAGTTGCAATAAATTATTTTGAATCTTTAGGAAACTGCACACCAAACGTCTCAAAATATTTCAAATAGAAAATGTTGGTTTAGATTTTGCTATTGATTTATTTTTAGCACTGAAGTTACTGTAGGGGAAAGAAAAGAAGAGAAACAATCATAATGGTTCAGATGTTTGCTTAATATATGCAGAAGTGATGCTAGCTCTTTGTGGAACAGTATAGAGAAATATCAGTGATAAGCACAGACAAAACTGGCATCCTCTTCAGTTATGCCTGTAATCCCAGCACTCTTCATTAATCAGGTAACCGCTCTTCTTTAGATGGTCTGGCAGTTTCTTCATTGCCACCTGAAGCGTCATCATATCTGCAGGAGTGCTATGTACCATTGCTCTTGTAAACATATCTGAATACGCCATTACAGAAAAAATATAATTTAAAGGCCTTTAGTAGCCTGAGCCTGCCATTCATATAATTAAGGCACTCTAGAAAATCATCTGCTGGTGAAAACAAGGTGGTGATTTTGAGGAAACAGGAGGGGAAATCTGAAATTTCAGGAGAGATTCTTATGCTGCTTCAGTTCAGAACTTTCTTGTAAATAAGTCTGACTATACTTACTACGGATAAAACAGCACACAGGCACGTAACTCAAGGCTGTATCATAACTAGCAAGCAACCAAAGAAGCTGGCATCTTCTACCTGTAAATGCATGTCTATGTAAATGTAATCCTTTGACAGGATTTTTTTTCCCCATAATAAATAGAATTGTTTCCCACACTGTGTGGCAACTGAACACATTATTGCCATATATACATTAGGAACAGCATATTAAACTGCTGTATCATATGGAAAAGCAACAAACGGTGCTAGGGAAAGACTTCTACCTGCATAAAGGTTTTGGTGGAAAGGCGGCATGGAGATCAGAAGGTGAGTTAATCACAACCACAAGAGAGAGAAAAATAGGGTTAATACCAATCTCTGTGCTAAGATCTATGCTGTTCTTTTCTGTATTTCAATATTGACCTGCTCCTGAGTTGCCCCTTCTCATCAGATATTCACAACTCTTCTCCATTACCAAGGCTTTGCCACAAATTTTTCCCCCATAGCTTTTTTTTTTCCCCCTTTATCTTCTCAGAATCAACATTTGCAAAACATAGAACTGATGAGCATGTAGTTATATAGGAGATTTCTACCTCCCTTCTTTGCTTCTGCTTCTTTGCTTTCAAACCCTCTAGCTTTCCTCCATTTCCCTACTTCATCCCTCTCCACTCTCTCACACAATCACTACATCTTTCAGTGCTTTCTTCATCCTGATTATCCCTCTTCCTAAGCTGCACCTTCCTCCTCTTTCCCCCTTATAAACACAATATAGATAATAGAGGGAAATACATATATGGGATAAATACATGGCTATAATTCTATACCCTGTATCTTCCTTTTCTTCTCCAGATAAAACATCTACCATCTCCTGTGTTCTGGTTTTCCAACTAAACCTGTCCCCGGTTTGTGATATTCTTATCTCCCTCCACAGGTTCTGTTTCTTCCTCTCCAAAACTACAATTCTCACTATAAATACCTTTCCACTGAAACACTGTTTGCTGGACATCTGACTGTACAATCTCTTCAAAAAGTCTAAATGGATGAATGCAGCATGTAGCAGAGATACTGCATCTCTGTAACCTGAAGCCTAAATTCCATCTAGAATGGGATTTTGCCAGGATTTTTTTTTTCCCCAAAAACCAACTCTGCACTGATACCTAGAACACTACCAAAAGTTCTGGAAGTAATTGCTACTATTATCTAAAACTGACAGCTTTGATAGAAAAAACACATAAATGATATCATCTTGACATGGAAATCCCCATAGAGGAAATTAAATATGATCTCTAACCACAAGACTCAAAATGAACACCTCAGAATGGAAAAAAAAAACTTCTGATGAAATGAATTTAAGAAAGGAGAAGAAGCTAGAAGTATGGAGGAGTTTCCCCTCGTGAAGTGTTTAGCATCTGGGCCTTCCTTATCTTTCTTTGAGGTTTACGTTGGTGTTTGCTCACTGGCACTTTAACAAGCCCACTTGATCAGCATGAGATACAAACATTTTAAACCAGTGATCTGAGTGCAAAGAGAGGACAGGTATACAACATTGTAATTTTATGCTTAACAACTTTCTCCTGTTTTATTGTTTGTGACTAAATGATCCTGCATTATAGTCTGTAGTATAGAAATAACAGAGAAGTTTTAAAAAAGCATAGCTATGAATAGATCACCTCAAGCATTTTGGTTATTCCACTGTCAACATTAACTTAGTTCTTATACTCAATAAGATTTTATGCCTGTTTGAGAAAAGACATCAAAGTTAATCTTTTATCATTAACCATCTGTATCAAAGCTCTTGTGACCTGAAGTCTGCTCATTGGACTTTTCTATAACGCGTTTTTTCCATCCACCAAAACAAAGTCAATGCTGACAAATTACAAATGTCACCAGGGACTTAACTTTCTTGTCCAGTGCTCAGTTGGCTTGGCTTCAGCATCTGAACAGATCCAGTGAACAACTGGCACAGGTTCTTCCCCAACGTATTGGTTTATTCCAAGAAATTCACTTCAACTGCCAATCACCATGCATTTCATGAAATATTACAACTATAGAACCGGACTTCTTTGTTGGTGTCCCATAAGTTTCCTTAGAAATAAGGGGGCAGACAACTCCCACATATCTTCATTTCTGTACACGAAGGAAACAATCTGAAGATCCTTTTATCTATTTTAGTGTCCATTTTCCTCTTATTCAGGCTATAAATAGAACACACTGCTATCTCCTTTTAGGTTCCTGATTTCTCCTCTTAATTCTGAAGGTGTTCTTTGTGTGTGTGCGTTCATTAAAAAAAAAAAAAAAAACAAAAAAAAACTTGCCAGTTCTCTATTCTTAGTGTATTAGCCCAGTCCACCTCTACCACACAGCTTGGATCACTGACATCATGCCACCACACTTACACACTTACCAGCTCCACACCTTTATAGTCCCAGTGAGCCACTGCATCACTGTTTCACCAGCTTTAGCTCATACCTACAATATTATTTCTACATGAGCTTCCTCATATGATTTTCCAGCATAGTTGAAGATTTGACAAAATATTAATGTCAATTTTATTTTTAAACTGACTCAAAAATTTAGAATTAATCTATGGCTCAGAAGTTGATGTGTTTTTTTTTGTTGTTGTTGTTTGTTTGTTTTTCCTGATTTCTTAATGAAGCATTGGTGAGGGAACTATTTTCTCAGTAACATCGAGGATTTCATCCCTATAGCTTTGTGGTGCAATGAAAGAAACAGATGGGGAAAATAAGAAGTTCACAATAAGCAATAGTGGAGGCTCTATTCAAAATATGAAATAGAGTACAAAAGTCAGTATCAGATATTGTGAAATATATTTTTAGTTTTAATGTTTATGGTACTACAACCATTACTGATCATTCAACTTATTGATGTCATTTACCCTTTCAACAAAGCATTTAAGTAACATCTTTTCTACTTAAATCCTTTGTTGAAGAAGCTCTGAGACAACACATTTATACACTCTCCTTAATACGTGCCTGGTGACAGGATGAGGGGGAATGGGCTAAATTTGCACCAGGGGAGGTTTAGGTTGGATATTAGGAAGAACTTCTTTACTGAACAGGTTGTTAGTCACTGGAATAGGCTGCCCAGGGAAGTGGTTGAGTCACCATTCCTGGAGGTCTTTAAAAGACGTTTAGATGTAGAGCTTAGGGAGATGGTTCAGTGGAGGACTTGTTAGCATTAGGTTGGAGGTTGGACTCGGTGATCTTGGAGGTCTCTTCCAACCTAGACTATTCTGTGATTCTGTTAATACAAACTCACTCTCCATCTGTACTTCTGCAAAATTCAGATTTACAAGTTTTCAATAACTCTATAAATATCTATATTGTAGTAAATAAAACAACAGCGTACATCACCTCAGTCTTGTTAATTTACTTTCAGATATGAAAACACACCGATTTTACTCAATTTTTTAAAATCACACTTTTTGTTAAACTGATTATTGTAAATTGTCTCCCTAGCCAAGTAAGTCAGCCAATCACTTGAACAAAAGTTGTGTGGTTTTGTTTGTTTATTTTTATAACACACAAGGCCTTTTAGGAAATTACAAAATTAAAGTTTCCATTCCATATTTGTTTTGCTGTGATTTTAGCACTCACAGATCATGTTTTAACTACAAAGTCATACTGCAACAGGATAAAGCAGGAGGGAATATTAAAACAACAACAAACTTACACCTCTGAAATTCCAGCCCTTAGTAGAAGGAAACAAGGAAAAATTGTTCTGTTGCTGTTGTTTCGGCCTGCAAGATGAAACAAGGAAAATCATTTACCATTACAAAATCATTTATCGTTACATTTTCAGTCATCATTATTATTTACATCAACAACAGTGACAACAGAAGAGAGAAAAGAAAAACACAGATTTCAAGTACTAAGACACCTTATATTTCCTTGGCGGTAATTCTGACAGGTTTCTCTCTTCAGTTTAGAAAAACATTTCAATTTAGATTGAGTGCTAAGGGACATGGCAGCCTCACAAGCCTTCAGAGATGGACTGGCTTGATGTCTGGCAGTAACTTCTCATTACTCCTAGTGATTTTCAGCCAGAAGGGATGACCCTGACCTGAACAGCGTGGGTCTGTGAAGCTGCAGTTGTGCCACGCACTGCACAGTGGTGCAGTGTGTCAGCTGGGCTGGGCAGGTCACCAAGGAGCTCTCAGCCCTAATGGTGACACTACGCAAGACACCAATATAAAGCAAGCTAGCCATACCTTTATGCTAACACCTGGAGAACCTGACGACAATTTATACTCGCTCCAAAATCTTCTTCCTACCCTGTAATTATCACTGTACAATTATTTCTGAAAGGTAACCATAACCTTATCCACTTCACTCTTAATGAGTACTTTTCATTTATTAAGATCTTGAAGTAAGATCTTCAATTGCTTTGCAAAGGTAGGCAAACATTACTGAGATTTGACACATGAAGTCAGATCAAAGCTTGACCGACCTGCTGAAGTTGACAAAACCAACAAATAGTTTGGTGGCGGGACCTAAGTGTTGTGCACACTGCAACTCAAGCCATGCAATTACGGAGATTACAGGAACATAAAAACTTGGTTAAAAACCAGCAAATTAAATGGCTGCCTGTCAAACTTCCTCTCCATCAACAATAACAGAACAGATGTTTGTGCAGTTAAAGCACTAGTCTAGCATGAATGATCTGGGAGTAGCTCCTGCTGTGCAGAATTCCCGAGGGACTTCAGCACATTGTGTCCCAGTTTCTCTTCCATAGTTAGGATAGCAATAATTGTCTGTCTTAGTCTTCTGTCTTCCCTATTTTGGTGTAAAATATGCTGCACATGGACATTTTCATATTATGTACATTAAAAGATGTCATAGAGCCCAGATCACAATAGCCATTTTTACATGTTAACATAACACAAATAATAAAATATCATGACAACTGAGTTGTTGTTACAACTCAAACCTTGGTGTTAATATTTTCAGTTTTTCATTCTAGTAGCCAGTCAACCATAAAGGATATCAATATTTCAAGCACAATGATGAAGTAATTAAAAACCACAAAGAGCATACAGCACAGATTTTATAGACTATCCACTAAGAAGTTCTCATACAGCAGTTTTCCAAGTTGAGATATTAAGAAATTGAATGTCTAACACAAGGTCCTCAGTGGAACTGTAACTGCATTATGAGAAGAAAAAAAGAACGTGATCAACAATTTACACAGATTTCAATTATCCTGACAGTGTTTTACATCCTTTTTGTTCAGTGGCATGCACAAATGATCTCCAGCAAGAACCAGAGTCAGGTTCTCCAAGATGCACTGTGTGCTCTCTATAGAGTTGTGCACCTTAGTAATTTTTCAAGAAATGTCACGCTTAAACTTATACTTCTGCATTTTCTTTGATGTTTTAACACTATTCATGCATATATTTTCCCAGTTTATTAAGACCACCAGCACCTAAATGCAGAAAACCAGGACAGCAGTAGTGCTTAATTAACGAGCTAGTAAAACTAGCTAGTAACACTAGTCAGCGTATATATATATATATCTGATCTGCTACTTCCCTATTTTCTATTCTATCCAAAACTCATTCAGAAAAAGAGATGCCCATAAATCATACAAAGAAATCACTTTCAATGAAACAGAAAGCAACAAAATCAGTTTGGGGAGAACCTTTAATCAAGCTTTGTATCACTACTAAGACTGACAGAAGAGAGCCTTCCAAAATGCAAGATGGCATTTTGAAACAATTGCTCTCTTGGGCCCCTACAATGGACCAGGAAAACTTCACCAGAAGCATTCAAATTCTAAGATGTGTGAACAACAGTAAATTCATTAACTCCAATTTCCCATCACAAACAACCATTTTGTATATCCCACCTCAAGTTTATCAAGACCTTAAAACTACAAAAGCACTATCCTCTTATCTTACTGAAAGACTGTTCTACAAATCTTACTATTCCCATACCTAGAAACCATCTAGGCTAAGTGTATTCATGTGCCATGGCCAGCACTACGAACCAGCATTTTTCAGCTGAACGCGCTCCTGAACCAGAGCAAGGTAAAATGCAAACTCTGATTCTCAACTACACCTCAACAAAACATAGTTCTAGTAAAAGACAACTTCATTTGCAGTTCTCAGTTTGGTCCTTCGCTATCTTCATGCTATTTTATTCTCTGTCTTCCCAACAGTCTATCAATATTGATGAGAATCATACTGGAAAATAATTAGAGTACTGCAGATTTTGGCAAAGACATTTAAAATTAGTCTTTTTTTTTTTTTTTTTCTACAGAGCACTGCTACAAAAAATATTCTGTTTACTGGATAAATCTTCCCTGAATTGCAACAGATTGAAAGCTAATTAAGAAACAATCTGACTGCAATATTAAAACATTATTGAAATACTATTTGATATTTTAAATACAAAAACATAAAGCTAACAGAAGAGCCATTAAATCTTATGCTTTGATAATAGGGATACTGAATCAATAGCTGTATTAAAGCCCCTTGCTTTGGAAATAAAATAGTTTACTGACCAGACCAATAATTAAAATCATCACTGGCATAAGCAAGTAGCAGAGACAACAAATTATTCACACAAAGATGGAAAGAGGAGACAAATTAATGGGCATAAGCAGTGATGAACACATCTGATCCTGAGAGACTCAGACATCTAAAACAAACGACTCAAACACTCTAGTAAGGCTTTTTCAGATGTCAGGAAAAGACAGGGATGGTTCTTATGGAATGTGACTGACACTCTTGATATATATGCAATATATGCTCAGAGACTAGATAATGGCTGGGACAAAAGGAATTACATGCCAGGTGACAGAAAGAGAAAAGTTGTTTCCTGGAATTACTTGTAACAGTAATCTCAAGGCTGCCATTTATAATACCCGATCTTTCTTACAGATGGATACGCCTTTTCATTTAACTAAAAGTTACCAAAACCTTTTCTCCCTAGTACTGGAGTTTTAAGAATGAAAGACTAGAAGGTCAGTGTAGAACACTGAATTGAAAATAAAGATGCCTTTCCACCACTACGGAAGGAAATGTTATTTGGCTTAAAGTATGTTCAGTATGTTTATATTGTTCCATCTGCTGCTTTCATTCAGGAAAAATAAATAAATAAATAAAGCACACAGCAATTCATGGCAAACCAGCATCATCATAACTGCTTCTCTGGAAACAAAATATTGATCTTTCTTAAAAAGGTTTTGCAAAAAATGTCCACTGTTTTAGATTTACTGGGCTCAGTAACTATATACCTAGTGTGTTTCAATACTGCCTTATAACCTCGAGCAAAGCTTGAATTCTTTGCTTCTTGACTATCACCAGTAGCAGTAACACTTAAAGGGCAGATTAGCGAAATTGTAGAGTTTCAACAAAAATTGAACATGACCCACAACTATTCTTGCTGCGTAAAACTCTGGATGGAACCCAGCCATATCCTCCAAAATTTTGTTGACAAAGTTTAAAAAAAACATACACAACAACAAAAACTAGAAGTCATAAAATAAGACCTTTGTCCTTAAAACAGGTGGGATTTTCTGTTTAGGTTCACACACAAACACACACACTACAAATAGACATAATAAAAATATCTGTTGGAGAAAGATATCTGTTGGACAAAGACGAGCCGGTGTGGAAGAAGAACGGCCTGGCTGAGCAGAGAGCTGTGGCTCGAGCTTAGGAGAAAAAAGAGGGTTTATAATCTTTGGAAAAGAGGGCGGGCCACTCAGGGGGACTACAAAGATGCTGCAAGGTGGTGCAGGGACAAAATCAGAAAGGCCAAAGCTCATCTGGAGCTCAATCTGGCCACTGCTGTTAAAGACAACAAAAAATGTTTTTATAAATACATCAACACAAAAAGGAGGACTAAGGAGAATCTCCATCCTTTACTGGATGCGGGGGGAAACTTAGTAATCAGAGATAAGGAAAAAGCTGAGGTGCTTAACGCCTTCTTTGCCTCAGTCTTTAACAGCAAAACCAGTTGTTCTCTGGACGTCCAGTACCCTGAGCTGGTGGAAGGGGATGGGGAGCAGAATGTGGCCCCCACAATCCACGAGGAAATGGTTGGTGACCTGCTACAGCATTTGGATGTACGCAAGTCGATGGGGCCGGATGGGATCCACCTGAGGGTACTGAGAGAACTGGCAGAGAAGCTGGCCAAGCCGCTTTCCATCATTTATCGGCAGTTCTGGCTATCGGGGGAGGTCCCACTTGACTGGCGGCTAGCAAATGTGACACCCATCTACAAGAAGGGCCGGAGGGTAGACCCGGGGAACTATAGGCCTGTTAGTTTAACATCAGTGCCAGGGAAGCTCATGGAGCAGATTATCTTGGGTGTCATCATGCAGCAGTTGCAGGGCAAGCAGGCGATCAGGCCTAGTCAGCATGGGTTTATGAAGGGCAGGTCCTGCTTGATGAACCTGATCTCCTTCTATGACAAGGTGACACGCTTAGTGGATGAGGGAAAGGCTGTGGACGTGGTCTACCTTGACTTTAGTAAGGCATTTGACACCATCCCCCACAGCATTCTCCTCAAGAAACTGGCTGCTCATGGCTTGGACTGGCATACACTTGGTTGGGTGAAGAGCTGGCTGGGTGGCCGGGCCCAGAGAGTTGTGGTGAATGGAGTCAAAGCCAGTTGGAGGCCGGTCACTAGTGGAGTCCCCCAGGGCTTGGTACTGGGACCAGTCCTCTTTAAACATCTTCATCGATGATCTGGACGAGGGGATCGAGTGCACCCTCAGCAAGTTTGCAGACGACACCAAGTTAGGTGCGTGTGTCGATCTGCTTGAGGGTAGGAAGGCTCTGCAGGAGGATCTGGATAGGCTGAACCGATGGGCCAAGGCCAACTGCATGAAGTTCAACAAGGCCAAGTGCCGGGTCCTGCACCTGGGGCACAACAACCCCAAGCAGAGCTACAGGCTGGGAGATGTGTGGTTAGAAAGCTGCCTGGCAGAGAAGGACCTGGGAGTATTGGTTGACAGTCGGCTGAATATGAGCCAGCAGTGTGCTCAGGCGGCCAAGAAGGCCAACAGCATCCTGGCTTGCATAAGAAACAGTGTGGCCAGCAGGTCCAGGGAAGTGATTGTCCCCCTGTACTCGGCTCTGGTGAGGCCGCACCTCAAGTACTGCGTTCAGTTTTGGGCCCCTGGCTCCAAGAAGGCTATGGAGGTGCTCGAGCCAGTCCAGAGAAGGGCTACGAAGCTGGTGAAGGGTCTGGAGAACAAGTCTTATGAGGAGCAGCTGAGGGAGCTGGGACTGTTTCGCCTGGAGAAGAGGAGGCTCAGGGGCGACCTTATCGCACTCTACAGGTACCTGAAAGGACGCTGTAGCGAGGTGGGGGTTGGTCTATTCTCCCAGGTGCCTGGTGACAGGACGAGGGGGAATGGGCTAAAGTTGCGCCAGGGGAGGTTTAGGTTGGATATTAGGAAGAACTTCTTTACTGAACGGGTTGTTAGTCACTGGAATAGGCTGCCCAGGGAAGTGGTTGAGTCACCATTCCTGGAGGTCTTTAAAAGACGTTTAGATGTAGAGCTTAGGGAGATGGTTTACTGGAAGATTTGTTAGCGTTAGGTTGGAGGTTGGACTCGGTGATCTTGGAGGTCTCTTCCAACCTAGACTATTCTGTGATTCTTACTGAAATTTTTAGATAGACACCAAATCAACATGCTTCCCAGAATAAATCAGTGCATTTTTTGTGCAACCCGTACTGCACTGTAGCTCACTGACAATAAGTAGAATATAAAGGAATCTAAAGACCAAAACATCCACCGACTGTTGTAAAGTTTTTATTACATTTCCAAGAGGAAAAGACTTATCTATCTTGAGGCACAATGAGATACATGAAGGATTTACATTACTTTATGTTAAGCTCATGTAATTTGTGTCTTCAGCTGATCCTGCAGTCTTTCTGCACACACAGCACTATCATTTTTTTAAGATATGAATATCCAAGCTATGTGCTTAAAATAGTCACCTGCTGCATCTATTTCAAGAAAAAAAGTGCATTTCAGAAATCTACCTGGATACTTAAATAAAAAAATGGAAAGCTCAAACCACTTAGAGACAAAGTAAAAATTATTTTCAAACTGCAAAAATAAAAGGTTGTTACTACAGCTGTGAATATTTCACCAAGATATAGTTAAATAACAAATAGTACTTACTGCTCAGAACTGTTCTTTGTAGTATCAGCTCAACCTCCCAAAAGTATACAATAATACATTGTTAATAAAAACATATTTAACATACTTAGATATATTTCTGCTAATGAATTGCAAAATATTCCAAAACAGTTTACCTGGAAAAGCCAAAGATTTACAAGAGCTCTTTTAGCTTTGAACGATGGTTTTGAGCAATATTGATTCTCTTGGTTGTTTTAAGTTACAGATAACAATACGTTTGAGTACCTTCGGCATTGATTTTAAAAGCAGAGAAAAAATGTGGTTTAATAAAAACACTGACTCCTTCACCTGAAACATCAAATGTCATTCCTTTTCTATACAAAGCCTGCACACTTTATCACCAAAAGGAGAATGTGTAAAACTTCCTAATTTTCCAAGGGGGAGAAGATGAGTTTGAGTAGAATTTGACTGAGAAGTTTTAAGTTCTTATGAAGATTTTACTTGCTACACTTCTGAAAGGCAAAGTATCTCAAAATGATTGTGTTTATGCTTAATTTACCAAAGTTTGATTCTCCAGATGTGAGCTCTTTAAGAGCTACTCTACATAGAATCCACAGCCAGATAATTGGAAAAAAAATATCCATTTAGGTAAACAAGATTAGACAGTTACTACCTGCAGAGAAACATAAAATATCCACCAAGGAAAAAAGCAGATGAAGGATTTTTAGTTGGTGTGCTAACTTCCTGAATACTGATAATCTTCTATTGTCTTATCATGAATTGAGCGTCATAAACAGTATAAAAGAAAAACAGCCCTTGTGAATCTGGGCGTATGCAGACGAAAGCCTGCACCACGGAAGCAGGTACAAATACAAGTGAGTTGTTCTGAAGAACGCATGGGAAAAGAGTAGGTGTGGGACGTGTTTGTTTATACAATGAACCAATTCACAGCACTGCAAAATATCCCATCACAACTAAAACCCAAACGAGCTACATAACTTATCTTTCCATTTCTACATTTATTTTCGTTAAAGATTAATACTAATTTTATGAAATAGAAAAAAAAAACAACCTCTGAAGATCAAGTAAAGTTCTACATTTTGATTTAAAAAAAAAAAAAAAAAAAAGATTTCTAGTGACGTACTATTTCAACTTCTAGGGAAACACAGGCTTGGAGCTAAGCTGTAAACAAAATATTTCTTCATTTTTGAATACTGCAGGTTAATGTAATGAATTGCATTTGAGGTATACCACTATAAATGCATCCCCTTGACATATATGAACTGTATTCACAGCTGAAATAGCCCTGGCTACCAGCCAACAGAGGGACACAGTGTTACAGTGTTTTTTTCTTTGTTTGTTTGTTTTTCTCTCCTGTTTGACAAGGTATAGCTGAATTAATGCCAGGGACAATGAGAAGGGCACCCTGTATTATAAGAAAATATCACCGTTTCATGAATATTGTAAAACATAAGAAAGATTATTCACTGGCTGGCTTTGAATGTGGATGCTCAAATTATTAAATTATTCCTACAGTATTTACAGTATACCAGGAAGAAGACCATCAAGGTTTGTTAATTTTCAGTCATTATACCACCCCACTGTAACACAGATATACGCTGAATTCTTTACAAAGAGAACAACTCATTAGAAAGAAATGTTTGTTCATCTCCACCCACCCGTACAGATAAAATCCTCTGGTCCATGGGAAGAAAACCCTCCAGTGGCAGTGTCTGAACAGTCCCCATCATGAGAATGCCAGAAGAATCAAGCCTCCAGGCAAAAACTCACAACGTTCATGTACAAGGAAACAGAAAAAGCTTATTCCATTTTGTTTTCAAAACAGAAAGAAGTTCTCATGAGAACCTAATGTTGGGAAATCCACTTAATTTAGCAAGATTGGATACTTGTTGATAAGTTAGAAGCAAAAACAGTGAGAGAAAGCAGACAAGGGATTTCAAGCTTCTTGATATCCAACCAAACAGTATTTTCCCTGTCAAGCTATATAAAAGCTACTAACATCCTCAAAATTCAAGTGTCATCACATCATGTTCTTGATAACAACGAGTGGAAAGCCTTTTTTGTTTGGATTCATATCATCTAGCTCTCTTTCTGAGAGTAAACATGAATTTCTGTGAAGCTGTGGTTCACTAACAGACAGCTTGAAGGATCAGAAGGACTGAATAGAGAGAGCAATGCTATTTAAAAAAAAAAAAAAAAAGAAAAAAAAAAGAAAAAAAACATTTGGGCACAAGTCAATCCAATACAAGATTTTAAAACTCCCATACTACTGTTTCCTTATGCCCTCATTTGCACATTTATCTTTTTCTGCATTGTAGTTTATATTTCAAGTAAATATGACCCCCCAAAATTTGATTCCTATCAAAAACATCAGATAAGGTTATGTTGTCAACTTAGAGCTTCCTTTGTACTGAACAGTAAAGAGCACTCCTGCATACCTTTTGAAGATTGCTGCATGATATTCTTCACACCTGCTTCTCAAGGATGTGGCATTAAGCCAATCAGTCAAGGAAGGAAGTTTCCTTTTATTGAATGCAATCCATTATCAAGAGTTCATAGAATCATAGAATATCCAGAGTTGGAAGGGATCTATAAAGATCATCAAGTCCAACTACTGGCACCGCACAGGTCTACACAGAATTTTAGACAATGTGACAAAGTGCACAGTCCAATTGCTTCTTAAATTCAGACAGGCTTGGTGCAGTGACTACTTCACTGGGGAGCCTGTTCCGGTGTGCAACCACAATCTCAGTGAAGAACTTCTTCCTGATGTCTAGCCTAAACTCACACTGCCTCAGCTTGACACCATTCCTGCGGGTCCTATCACTGGTGATTACTGAGAATAGGTCGGCACCTGCCCCTCCACTCCCCCTTGCAAGGAAGTTGTAGACTGCGATGAGGTCTCCCCTCAGCCTCCTCTTCTCCAGGCTGAACAGGCCCAGTGACCTCAGCTGCTCCTCATATGTCTTCCCCTCTAGGCCCTTCACCATCTTTGTCGCCCTCCTCTGGACACTCTCCAACAGTTTTACATCCTTGTACTGTGGTACCCAGAACTGCACACAGTACTCGAGGTGAGGCCACACCAGCACAGAGTAGAGCGGGATGATCACTTCCCTCAACCAAAGAGCAGTGCCGTGCTTGATGCACTCCATGATACGGTTGGCCCTCCTGGCTGCCAGGGCACACTGCTGGCTCATATTCAACTTGCAGTCAACCACAACCCCCAGATCCCTCTCTGCAGGGCTGCTGTCCAGCATCTTGTCGCCCAGTCTGTACGCATAGACAGGGTTTCCCCGTCCCAGGTGCAGGACCCAGCACTTGCTCTTGTTAAACTTCATGCGGTTGGTGATCGCCCAGCTATACAATCTGTCCAGATCTCATTGCAAGGCCTTTCCACCCTCATCCGAGTCTACAACTCCTCCAAATTTTGTGTCATCGGCAAATCTGCTCAAAACACCTTCTAGTCCTACATCCAAATTGTTCATAAAAACATTGATGAGAACTGGCCTTAGAATGGGGGGCCAAATGAAGAATTCTTCTGCTTCAAATGATTTTTTTACATCTTTCCATCATTTACTATAACTCAGCAAGACTTTTTCTTGTATCCATACACTAACACTCCATGAGTGTTTTGTCTTACTCCATGAGAGTAAAAAAAATACTGTATGAAGCCCTAAAATGCTGTCAAGTTAAAAAGCTTCTTCATAGCATAAACACCAGATTGGTTCCCCTTTTGTTCAAAATGGAAGCGAAACAAATAGAAACAACACAACTAAACACACAATGGCCAGTTTACATGTACAGGGAGAGCCTTAACTGTTTGTTAGTAACAAACAGTTTCAATAAATATTGCATCCTCTGACATCAGGATATTCCATTTAGTTAGTAGAAACACTGACAAATTTATTTCTGCAAAAAAAAACAAGTAATGTTTTTAAGGCAACTTATAAATAGACGCTAAAGTCAACAAACACTGTCCCCTGCTATGACCCTTTTGATCTTGATCTTCATTGCACAGTGAAGTCAGAAAACTACCAAGAGTTTGATCTTCATGAATTATGTAAATCCATTTACATAACAAGTAACACTGTTAATAGCTGGGAAGTTATAATTTCTGACTGGAAGATCTCGTACTTTGTATTTGGTATTGGAGGTTTCTTTACAACTTGAGGCATTTGAAGATTGTGCCAGATTTTACACCTGATGTTTCTAACACTCTTCATTCTTCTCAGGAATGATACTCGGGCAATATGTTCAAATGACATGGGCACTCTGAAACCATAAATATCATCTCAACTTTTATCTCATAGAATGACTTCCTATTGATTAACCAAAAAAGCAGTCTCACTATTTCCAGAAGGAATATTTAACTTGAGATGCAAAAGCAAACTTCTTTCAGTTGTTCGTTATTACTCACAACTGGGTTCCTGTGGGAACATTTTTTGCGTCAGTGTTCCCATAGCAATTACTATAGAAACCCCTGAATGCAGTGGAGTAAAACCTGCTGAAACTATCATGTCATGAAAGCTCCATTCAAAATATTAATTCAGGACAGAAAATGTTCAGTAATCTCTATCAGCAAAACAAATTTGTTTTCTAGCCTCTAGCAAGTAAAAGCACCAACAGCATGACAGCAATTTCAGCCCAACATCACTCTATAAGATCATACAGATAGTTTTGATACTTTTTTTTTCAAGGAAAGGTTGTTTGTCAGTGTCTGGAAGCAAGAAGGCCTGTAACCGTGCTTTATCCTATTTAAGGTAATTGATAACAAATCTCATAACTAATGGATGGATTTAATTGCTTTGCATCTGCCTGAAGTACAATGTCAGGGCAGCAAGACCAAGAATTAACTATTTTTTCTTTGCCTCATAACGTGCATTCTCAGCATCTGTTCCAAATGTATGACTGTACATTGCTATGGACAGAAGACCAAGTCAACCAAAGCTTCAGGCCTATGGCTACAGGTTACCTGCTTTAAGATGTCCCCCAAAATAAATGCAATGAAAGCATTAAAGAGTCAAAAAGTAGTGATGTATGAAGGCTGAAAGCAGAAAAATATTGTAAGAAACATTACTTGTAAACATTTTAAAGTGAAAATTACTGCCAGTAAGAGAACAGTACTACTTCTACATTATTTTAAGAACGTTTATGCAGTAGGGAAAAAAAAATAAGCCCAAATAATGAACGATTTTAATATATCATTATCAACATCACTAAAAATCATACTGCTGTGATCCCGAACCACCTGTTCTTCCAAAAAATCATGAACAACAACAAAAAAAATTGTGCTACATGTTTGTGCCATACACACAAAAACATTCTTACCCATGCACATTAAAAAAAAAAAAAAAAAAAAAATGCTACCAGAACTGACATTATCAACTGCAAAGATTCTTAGAACGCCCAATGAAATAAACAAATTTATACATGAGATTTTTAATTTTTCCACAATAATTTAGGAAACCTTAAGGAATTATATAGTTTACCTTAGTAACTCATAACAGAAAACTCTTTATTGTAAGTATACTAGAGATTATTATTTGCTTGGAAATAAAACATTTTTCAGCTATTTGCCCTTGCACGTATTAGCATATTCTCATCCATATACACTAGTACAGGATCCATTTTTTGCCATGAAAATACTTAATGATTTGTAACAACTTTATAATATAGTTGAAGATTCACTCTGACATGCAGAAACTACTTGCTTTAGACTTTTTTTTTTTTGTAACACTGCTGAATATTAGCAACTGCACATCATCTCATTCCATATTTTTATCAGAACTTTTTGTTTCAACACATTCACCATCATTAGGTTTTGTCTGAAGAAATTTATGCTATGCTCTTATGTTAGGGCACATTTATCTTTTGTCTCTTACTGATAGCTAATGTATTCTGGTTTCAAAGAGATATATTAATTGAGTTCAGGAAGTAGACATTGCGGTATTTATAAAAACTGTTTTCTAATTAGAAAAGCCAAGGGAACAGTCTCACAGTTTTAATATAGAAAGCACCAGAGCATGAGGACAATATTGCGACTTCCTACAGAAGCTGAAACAAGAGTCGTAAGCCACAAGAAAGAAATCAAACACATTAATTTGATCAATGACTAAGGAAAAACATTATTTACAGTTTCCTTTATGGTAATGTATATCAGAACTACTGTTAGTAGTCATGAGAATGACTGGAATGGAAGGTAGACAATCCTACTTTTCTTGAATATATTGATCATTCTGGGTTATTTTATTGTAAAATGTGTTTTTGGTGCCAAAGTGCTGTATTTTTTCTGATCACTTGTGCTTTATCTCTTGATTAATAAAACAGCATTTTGCTTTCTGTACAGCAATTGTCCAAATGAACAAAAAAAAAATGATACAAAAAGTTAACTTCATCCAGTACTCTTCCTGCCTCCAAACAGTGGTCTTCTGCATTAAACAGTTTAACAGTGCTGCAAAATTCCCCAACGATGTTATTTGTATGATGGTTCTATAAGCACATTTTCCAATTTTAACAATTTCAAACTGAAAAAGAACAGGCATACAGGCATTTGATGAGCCGATCTCTTGGAAAAAGGGGCATAGCAATGAAAACCATATGGAGCTCAGCATCACAAGTCTGATGCTCTAGTTTGTGCTCTTTGCTAAGGATAAAGATTAATGCTAAGAAGTTGTTTTCTCATTCTTAAGAGGTACTGAAAGTGAAGCTGTAGCCTCATCCTATGCATGGCATGCAATTCTATGGCCTGAAGCAGAACGTAAAGAATACATATAGCTCTGAGCATGCATAATGATTTTTTTTTAAAATTTATTTTTAAAAATAAAACTGGACAATAGGTAGAAAAGTTACTAACAAGAGACAGATAGCAAAGTCACATACCATTTCCTGAAGAAACCATGTTCTTTAAACCACACACGTACACCTTTTTGCACATCAGAGTTTTCTAAGTACTTTGAAAAGCAAAGTAACTGGTTTCATGTCTTCCAACTCCTAATCCCCCTTATGTCCTACTAAGAAGGGCTAATTAAAAAAAAAAGTACAATGATTTTTCCCCGAAGTCCATAGTCACATGACTGATCTCGAGAGAAAAGTTTTAAATTATCAGCAAGTAAAAAATATTAAGCATTAAACCTAAAACACAGAAGAAACATATTAACACTGCCTGATGCAGATAGAAGACACGTGATACAAAATAAAATAGTTCAGTTGGAAGGGACCCACAAAGACCAGGTCCAACTGTCCAACCACCCACCTCAAAACTAACTAAAATTTTTAAAATGTTATTAAGGGCTTTATTCAAAAGCCTCATAAAGACTAGCTGAGAATCAGTAAGCTTTAAGATGCTAGTTTTAAATTTGACTGTGGTTTGAAAACAAAAATTCAGAATGGAAACAACACAGTATTTTCAAACTGTCTTTAGAAGGAATCCTGATCAAAAGTTTCATCTTTGCTCTGCTAGGAAGTATAGAGTTGCAATACACTTATAATGAATAACATCTACTGTTATCAAATGGCTCAGCAAACAAAAAATTGCATTGATAGTGCATTCGAGTTTTAACTATTTGCTAAAATAATATTAAGGCATTAAATTACTATAGAAAATATTTATTGTAAGCATACTCTGATATCATGAGTGTTGGTCTTTGCACCCAAGTTTACAAGGTCTGACAATATATAGTTAAAAGTGGGTGTTATGACAATCTCAAAGAGCATAAGTCACCATGTAAAGAATCTGAAATTCTAGATACTTGACTTTCAAATAAATAGAGGTACATTAAAAAACCTGGCTTGCCAGGCAAAAAGCATTATTTGGGTCACTAAAACAGCTGAAGTTGAAATGGTCAGGAAAAATAATACTCAAGAGCTTTGATGGAACTTGACAACACAAATCCAATTTCTTTACATATGGACACCAGACTTTTAGAGTCCGAAACAAGCATTTGTCAGTTCTAGAGTCCTTTGTCAATCTTCCTACCCACCCTCTATGACAGTTAGCTGTTTCTTCAGGTAGACTACATTGCTGTAAGGCTTGAAACAGGAACATGGTAGCAGAAGAACTGACCATGTCCTATGTCCTGCCAGTACTGTTTATAAAAAAAAAAAAAAAAAAATGAACAGCATTAACATTCAAGGACAATGGCCTTCAGGGAGGCAGGGACAGCTGCTCTAGTGGCATAAAATTGCCACATTAACAGAGGAATGTAAAAAATAGCTATTTTGTTTATGGCAACAAACCTACTGTATACAGTTCTGTAAAGAGCAGCATAGAGAGTTGACAGTTGTCTTGTTGAAAATAGGCTACTGAGGAGCTGTAAAACGGAAATGAGATATGGTAGTGATGCTCTACTCTGCATCCTCAGGTTGACAGGAGAGAACTCTGCAAACCGCAGACACAGACCAGGACACTGCTGGTCAAAAAAGTCCAGCCTCACATGCATAGCACACATACATAACTTTTGAGGAGTAAAAGAAGAATATCTTGACACAGATACTAAAAAAAAATCTACCATAAAACAAAGTACTGTAAGATTATTAAGTCATTCAAACCAAAGGACAAACATTGGTAAATCAAAGAAGTTTGGCTAAGCCTGAACTAAAACTAAAACATTATCAATTTCTTAAATTCACTCATGGTTACCACAGAAAAGGAAAAGGATAAATATCTATTTATATACCACTAGTAAATGCATCCCCTTGCTGAGCAAAATACAAGAGCTGTAATGCAATCACCTTTCTGTCACTACACTCTATTATCACTGATTATTCTGTGCAACTCCCCTTCCATTTACATACAAAATCCTCATAGCAAGATACAGAAAAATTCAAATTTCCTGGAAAGTCTCCTACTTCAGTGAACTGAAAGCAAAAAGATCCTGAATGGACAGGTATTAAGCAGCCTATCTATCATAATAGATGAAAAACTTCCCTCTGGGTTTAATCATACTGATTAAAGTTGGTGGGTTTTGTTGTGGTTGTTGTTGTTTTGTATATAATCAAAGTGTAAATGATGAATACATATGTATATAGAAGATCTTCCAAATATAATGAAATATAAATCAGCACGAGAAAAAGTTAATGATTCATTTCAAACCTGTCTTGAAATGAGGTGCTGAAAAATCAATTGAGTTTTCTATTACAGAGTTCCCAACCAGAAAAACATTGGCTTGTGCCAGATGAGTTGCAGATTAAAAAAGAAGCATGCAAGTGGGAAAATATTTTTTAAATCATCGAATATAAAGTCCACACAAAATAGATAGATAAATAAATAAATATTATTTAAACTCTGGATTTACCATATGATGTCCAAAAAGTTTTAGATAGCTTTATATCCCACAAGAATTGATTGTGAAGATGTTGCAAAACAGGCATCACAGTCAATTGGCAACATAATTGTAGAAGTTTCACCAGATCATATTCTGACAGTTTGAAAGAAAAGAGTTAGAGGGTTTTATTATCATTCTGTTATTTCAGGAATAAAAATAATAATAAGCAGTTTAGCAAATAGAATTCAATGTTTAAGGATAAACTAGTTTAGCCTTTAAACTTCTGCTATTTTTTCTTCCACTTGTATGGAAATTGGTAGAGCTTTCCCACCAATCTACTTTTCACCATGGAATGCCCCTCACCAACACAGCACAGGGGAGAAAGAGGAATGGATTCCCTAATTCAGTGATCAGTCTGGGAAAAGGAGGATATCTGGAGGCAGAAAAAAAACACATTAACAAATTTGATGTGACAGACAGTTCTGTAATCCAGGGTGCAGTAAATGCATGTCATAAACTTCCATCTGCACTTTGATACAAATTACTTATTGATTTGTAGTTGGCTTACTGTGCTTTCACTTATTAAGTTACACAAATAACAGATGTGACCATGATGGAAATATGCCTAAATGAGCCCAATTCTGACTCACCAAATTTTGTGTGTTCTGTTGTGGTAATAAATAAAACAATGCAAGGTTTCAGATGTGAATGTATCTAATGAAATAGCAGCAATAAAATTGTTATAACAGTATATTTAAAAGATTCCCATTTTTAAAAAATTGTAGTGTGATTTACTTTAAATGATCTGACGACATACAACTTGTATTTTTGTGCATGAAATACAAAAACATTATATAGCTTTCAAAATAAAAGCATCTTAATCTTAGTGTTTGGGGGTGGGAGAGAAGACAGCAAGAAAAAAATTGATAGCACCTGCTTTATGATGTAATTTTCCAGGCTAAACAAGAGCCTTATTGAAACAAAACTTCCTCCACACTCTGAAGTATAGCAGTAATTGAATTCCCTGTTTTAAATATAGTTTTACTAACCATTTTTTTAAATGAAGACATAGCTAAGTGGACAGCTAGTAAAACAGTTAGCTTTTGACCATCACCATGGTGACTACAACACAGTAGACTGACACAGCAGGAAACAGATTACCTACATACCTGCCTACAGATCACATTAACTTCTCTGAATTTTAATTTATGCTTCTTACAATGTTATTTCTGTTCAAATTCAGGGGTGGAAAAATCATATGTTCTTAGGAGTCAGCCGCATTCTATTTCCCAATGAATTTATCAGAATATTTTTTTTTAAGAAGTCTCCCTATTAAAAGGTAAACTTGAAGTCAGTCATGTAATTATTTAGTGTCAGAAATATCAAATAAAATCTATCTAGAAAGCAGGTAGATTTCACTGCTTCCTATGCATCTCTAAATTGTTACATATAGGCTTTCATGCTGCAGAGTGCTGATGATATTCATACATATAAATATATATGTATCTGTACATTTATATCTAACAAATATTAGTGGATATCCTGAAACATTTGTAAGTACTTTTCAATAGTTACTACTAGTCCAGGTTTTCTTTTCCACATTATAAGAAATGTGGAATTTCTTATTTCTTCTGGGGATTTCCTTGTATAGTTCTTAGGCAATGTAATGACACTACATGACAGAAAAGCTATCTTTTGAATATAAGAGGTTTGCAGGTGACCAAAGACATCCAGCTTGAAAGCAATGTATTCAAATTATCCTCTCTTAAAACTCTTACCTCTAGAAATGTTCAGGACCCACAGGAAAGCGTAGCAAATTTAACCAGTGCATATTCTCCAGCCTTTCTTTCACCCCACAAAAAGGAAAGATTAAGTTACAATCAGCCTTTTGTTTCTGATCATTTGTTTCCAAATACTGTGATGTTCAAATGTTCCCATAGAAACATCATTTGTGTTTTGCTTGCAAACTTTATCACCAGCTCTACAGAAATAGAATTAAAGTACATAATCACTTTTCAGAATAAAATAGTGATTTTTCTCTGGTGAAATAGAAATTACATTTGTCCACTACAATGGTTTCAGAGGCAGTTTTAAAGATCAGGGTAGTTAATTATTAAAGATTTTGAGCTATGCTTTCTGAATACTTTAGAACAGTTTATTTCTTACCAGGATTAACTTCGTATTACAGGTACCTGTAACAAAAATACTAATCCTGGTATGAATGGAAGTGTGAGCACAGTGGGACAGAACAGGTTAATGTAAAAGACAGAGAAAAAGCACCAGAAGATAATGCAAGACTTGAACAACAATTACAGTAATGGACTGTATCGATAAGCACTACTGTTTGCAAGGTGGTCAAATGGATGAACATACTGTTGCTGTCAGACCTAAAATACTTTCACTCTCATACAGGTTACAGCACAAATGATTCATTACTGAAGACCTTGTGATCGACCAACAGAAGCGCAAGCAAGAAGGCTGCCATGTAACACCCCTGCCATCTCAGTGCTTGCCACTATGTGGGCATGAAACCACAAGGGAATTACAATTATGAGGGAACAAGTCTAAGTGGATAAAATCAACTTGGATAAAGATAATTTTTTTAAACATGTATGTCCTTCCCCTTCCATAAGATTTCACACTTTTGTATTACTGCAGTACAGGAAATGCTGCGTGTTTCTTTTTACTGAAGTTTACATTGATATGCCTAACTGCTGATGTCAGATTTAGTGAAAACTGGAAGTAGTAACTCAGTGTTTTGCTTTAGCCGCTATCCCTAATAACCGCGGCCTTTCATTCATAACATGATTCACAAAAAGAAGCTCTGATGAACAAAATACTCTCCTTAATTCAAATATCTTCTTGAAAAAAAAAAAAAAAAAAGAAATGAAAATGTTGCACTATTAAACACAAAATTGAAATATTCAGTTAACACATAGAATCACTCCAGTCTCACGTAGTCCAGAAACCTACCTGTTTGTTCCAATACCTGATTCCATGTAGAAAACATCTGTTTACAAATAAAATGTGCTTCTCATTCACCCATTTGTGTTCTCCAGCAAGACCCACCAAATGTCACTTTATTAACAAAAGGAAGCATAAATGCAAAAGATAATTAAACATCCCCTCTGCTGCCATCAGCTGGGTCAGGATTACAATGGCCTGCTATCAGATGGGAAATAAATGACAAGGAGGTGAAATTCTTCTCTCAGAGTACAGAGATTCTGAGATCTAACAGTCTAGAAACTTTATGGAATGTAGTTTCGGGTATATGGATCAGATTATTAAGAAGCTTTTTGTCCTTCACTTGCAAGACCAACTCTTTAAATTCACAATTTTGTTAAAACAGAATCCAACAAAAACTGCTTAAGATTCAAGTATCACATCATCAGATATTGAATTTGGCCTTAGTTAAACATCTTCGGGAGATAAATGGAAATTAAGGGCAGTAAGTCAACCTAAAAACATCACAATTTTCATCACTGTTAATTTGCTATTGCCACAAGCTATTTTTAACATTACTGGAGCGTTATGAAGGAGAGAGGAGGAAATCTTCTTTACCTTCCTTTACATGCTTCACATTTTGCAATGAATAAGTTTTATTATTTCTGCAATTTTTTTTTTCCACATAGTATTAGAGAAAGAAAAAAAATGTAGCAAAATGCAGTGTGAATGAGACAACCTTCAATAGCATGAAAAAAAAATCAAAACTGATGACAAATTTCTTCTGTTATAAACTACGCAAACTGATTTATTCTACATTTGCAAGACTGCAAAGTTTCTGATCTGCTATAATCACAACTTCAACTTGCAGATGACCAAAACATTGGTCAGAGATGCTGAGGCTTCCCTTCCACGGTGATATTTATTATTTATAGACATTGGTGATCCAAGCCTAACCACCATGCCTGTGTTATGTCTCAACCTGTCAGCATGCATTTCTCTTACCCACAGGTGGTAGCGGGGAAATCTTAACATAACAAAAAATGAGGAAGTCTGGTTCTTTAAGCCATACAGATTTGCCTTCACAATTTCAATGATTATTGTACCAACTGAAGAGGGTGACAAACAAAAAAGTTCAGTGTGACACTTTTTTATTAAATACTTTTTCTAGATTTTACCAATACTTCCCTTCAGTAAGTCATGCAGAAACTTCTGGTAATAGATAGACTGATGGATTATTTTTTTTACTCCTTTCCTAAGTCTGAGTAACCAAACCTACACTCTTCAGCTTTAAAAACTAAATATATCTCACTCTCTTGATGCACTCTTTGTAAATATTCCATTTACTCACATGTCAGAATATAAAAGCAGTGTCACTACTCACTAATATGCATTTATAAACAAAATACCACTGAGGGCAACCTAAAGTTGGTGTTACCTTTAATTGGGTAAAAATTTATTGACATTGAATTGGAACCAATTTGGGATTTCAGAAACATTTGTTCTAGCTCCCTAGGCTAACAGCTATAATAAAAAATAGAGATATATCTGTGAAAATGCAGGTAGAATAAAATAATAACTGAGCACATAGCAAGTGTTTCACGTGATATAATACAAACAGACATGATTTGAAGTGTGACCTAGAGACAATATAACCACATGTACAAAATACAGATGACAGTTTTCTCCAACAGTCTGGGAAGTGATCATCTTTCACCAAGAAAAAAAGAAAAGAAATAAAGCTCTTGGGGGGAGAAAAAAAAAAAAAAAAAAAAAAAAAAAAAAAACTGATTACCTACAAACAACAGCCTTAGCCATATCCCCGTAAGACTGCATTTGAAACAAGCAATCTATAACTGCCTCACCACCTCACCTCTACTTTATTCTCTTTATCCAGTCCGAGAATAAAGCTGCTGGGGGACTGGGAGAGGAGAGTGGAGAATCACAAACCACAGTGGCACCAGTGAGTTCCCAATACAGAGCACTACTTGTTCTCTGACTGGTAGAGGAAATGGCCTCCCTCCTCAATTTCAGATCAAGCCTGCCACCTTGTGAGATTCAGATTCAGGCTAGCATGCACTCTGAAATCTTCCTTTTTTAAGGCAGCAGTCAAGATTTTTTGATCCCATCCAGGATGAGGAAATAAAATCTAGAACACGTTTTTTTAAGACATGATGACTGCTGATGTATGCTTAAACTCATATTTGCCTCTGGGAAATATTTTATTCTGTTCCAAAGCCCATTTCATGTTTGCATGAGACTTAAGTCAGAAGTTGGCGGCTACTCTTACTTTAACATTTCTCACCTCTCACCATTTCTGGATGTGCTACAGAAGCTGATATGAGTCATCCTCTTCATGTGTTCTGTTGCTCTCCTGGATCTTCACCCACTTTGTTTAAGGGACTAGCTCTCAGGCTGCAAGTCCCAGTGTGAGAGATTCTTTCATAAGAATTTTCAATTGTTGTACTAATCCTTTTATGGGAAGAGAAGTATGTTAAATAAACTAGAAAACATATTTTAGAAAGCAGTAATTTAAAATACATATATGTATTACTAAAAACACCCAAATCTATTTTAGAAATATGTATCTGCTTTATTAAAATAGCCTGGCATAATTGTTAGGTTATGCTAACTGTCCTGAATATTCTTAAACTTTCCAAGAAGAGTATTTCTTGTCTTCACACTGAGATGTTACTAGAAATCAGCTAATTCAGGGCCTCTCAAAATAAAATTAATTTTGACTACCTGAAGTGCTAACCTGCAATTTATGGGACTTCCTTTTTACAAACACTGTAACCTTATATTCTCCAAACATGTATGTGCCTCTTGTAATCACAACCATCTGCAGCTCAACTGCACTTGACTAGAGCCATTTTAATTCACTTCTTCAGGATGACTCATTTTTACTGACGGAACAAAGATATAGAAGAAACAGTGAAAGTTGTTAAATTTGTTTCTGTTCTTCACTCTAATTCCAGATACATTAACTCTTCCTCCTAACTCAGTTAGCAGCTGGCAAAAGCTGCAACAGAATTATTATGACTTATGTCATGAAAACTTATTTCCCACACAAGCTACAAAGTCAGCTTGAGTACTTGTCTTTCTCTGAGCTATAGTATGCAATAATTTAGCTACGCTATTCCGTACTTCTTCCCTAAAGAGGATCAATGTGATTGAAACCATATGCATTAAGGTAAGTGCCTACTTTACACACTACCTCATCATGAAAATTCAGATTTTTGGCTGCTCACCAATGTCTTCCTATCTTATTGTTACATTGCAAGTCATAAACATGTCAGTTCCAGCATCTTTTTAAATCTCAGTTGATTCTTATTTCTATTTTACTTTAAAACAGCTGATGAATTTTTAAGTATTATGCTTCAATTTGGGTTTCCACACTACCTCAGAATAACTCTTTTGCTTTATCAAAAAGCTTCCAAATTTTAAAGCTCAGATAAAACAATAATCAACAGACATTAACATAACCCACGTGTTCCTGGAGTGATCTGATACCCAGCCACTGGGCAGAACTACACTGTAGAACTATTTTTCCTTATTGAATAAAATCACATTAAAAGCTAGCTGAGTAATTGTAAACCTGGTGGGTCCTAAATAAATCAATGATTAAAAACAGGCTTAGCTCAGCAACAGCTGTTAAGAACCTAGTGTTACAGAAGAAAGAAAGTGCTTCACAACTAAGCTCAGAGCTCAAGCACAGAACAACAAACCACTATGGATAGAGTGGACTACATTGCAATTGAAATGTTATGTAAATATCTACCTTACTTTCCCCTCCTCTCACCCTGCATGTTTTTCTGTTTTAAATACTAACGTGTACTTGTCTTTTTGCCACCCACTATTTCCTTTATTATATTCATTTATAAAAATGGCCACCCTCCTAAGGAAAACGTGCTGTTTGAAATAGGATGATGAAATTCTCAGCCTTCAGCAGTCTGGTCTTCTTCTCAGTGAAAAGGCGTTTAGGTTTTGTTCTTAAAAGCTTGTCTTAAAAATTCGCACTTGAGTTAATTTTACAGAGAATTAGTGCCAGTAAAGTCAACAGAACTGCATGCTGTTTACACTATTAAACAAACTGGGTGTTTTCACTATATTAAGTTTACCTTTTCCATGATATATTGTATACAATATTTAAGAATTGACATCAGCAATTCAGCTCTAAGAAGAAAAATATCTTTAAAGTAGGCCTACATCATTGTTGAGCTGGCTTTATAAATTCTTATGGATCGATTCATATTGCTCCACTAAGTCAAACTCTGATCATGAGCCCAATCTGAATCACTACATGAGCCTGCCTTTCTTTGACCACACAGCTCTGAACTGCATGTATATTTTTGAAGCTAAAAATATTTTTCACTCTTTTAAAATAATAATGTTCACCTATGAAGCTCTTACAAATCCTAGAAAACAAACATCCCAGATACTGTAACCAGTTATGAAACAGCACCAAAAATAAAGATCAGAAGGATATTTTTATTCACTGAGCTAATGTTTTTAATAATGAATAATTATCTACAGAATATAAGTACGAAATTCAGTCAATTTAATTGAGATTGCTCTTTCCATACATATTTTGTAACTGTTGACCATCTATTTTAGGATAAAACCCATCAGCTTTAGCAAGGAAGTCCTAGTAAAGTGAGCAAACCCCGTAAGTCCCTAATTCCTTGATCACTATGTATGTGTCCTACCCCATATTTACTGCAGTTTCACCCTCTGAGTTGTGCCAAACAGCTAATTGTAGGGCTGTGCTACATGAATTTACTGAAATAAATTTGACTTTCCCAAAAGGAGATCTATTTTAACCAAAATTGTTTTCATTTAATTCAGAGAGAAGCTCACTACGCTATTGGCATAACAGCAGCGATGGCTAACAATGCCAGGAAGAGGAACAAGCAAATGAGAGGCTTAAATTGGCTTCACCACAAAAGCCAGATAATTGCAAAGCCTAATTTCCTGACCTTTTCCTCCTTTAAAAGAGAGATAAATATTTCTGATGTTTCACTGAATTATTTCCTGTGTCTGTTTTACAATTTTCTATTTGCTTTTCTAAGGCCCTAAATAAAATAAATAAATAAATAAATAAATAAAAATCACAACAGTAAAAGTAACAACTTTTCTTCTAATTATTTTCCACAACATACCACATCCCTTGCCTAGGGAAAGGGCCAGACAAGCCCTTTTTGTCAGCTTTTGTCAGCCACATGTCAGAGGCAGTTTTTAAAGAGACTTGAAAATGATGGTGACTGTCATAGAAATAGGAGAGTGCTGCATACTCAGTAAGCAACATGGCAGGGGGGTTAGAAAAGGAAAAACAAGGCATCACAAACTCAATGAATGGAGATCCAGAACCCCATATTTCAATTATTAGTTTTAAACAGCTGAAATAGTTCCTGACTTAATTTTATGCAAAAAGATAAAGTGATCAGCAAGATTTCTGCCAGCCTAGAGGAAGCACATCATAAATCCACACAATAACAAAAACTGGAAGATTTCCAATTCCACTGTACATTTGTTTTGAAAACAACATGCTATCTGGCTAGTTTCATACCAAGCATAGATTAATTGACACAGTTCCCACTTACTCCCTTATCTTTAGTTCCTTTCTTGCAATTTTCAACATTAAGAAACCGAGAATCTGCCAAATCAGTAGCATCTAAAATTTCAAGGCTCTCAGGCCTTCGGTTGCTCAAGTATTGCTCCATACTGGCTCAGATAATGAATGGTCATAAGATCAACAGTATCAGCTGAATTTCTCAGAATTTCTGCTTATCAAGAACAGCTGAATTTGGCTTACGCATGAACTCTGCTGTGGTGCCCTCTAGTTAACAGACATTTACAGCAGTCACTTTATTCTTACTAACAGCATGTTTTGCTGCTATAATCTTGGTTACATGTGCTGAGGGGGAAGAAAGCCATAGAACCAAATGAAGCATTGAAAGTTTGAGAATTCAAGGATCTTTATCTTGCAGAGGTACCAAACTAAGCAGATACAAAACACCATTGAAACAGAGCAGCGGATTTTGTAAATGGCTATGCAATATAAGGGGGGAGAAAGATCCTCATGAAAATAACCAGGATGGTTTAAGGTGTCATTACCACTTACTCTCATCATGTTTTCATCTGCCACAATATAACACCAGCCTTGATAGTTCAAACTACTGTTAAAAGCTGTTTTAGTTAACCTAGGTGACTTTGAAACTAAACAGATAAAAAATATTTTCACCCCCTTGTTCTGCCAACTCTTTTGTACTTGGCACTGATAATGGCAGAAAAGTACCCAACTTACACTGGTAAAAGTGGAGCCTTGCAGTCCTTTTGCAAACAAAATGCATTTCTACTCAATAACAGCCTAATCCAAAATTATGAAGAAAAAGAAAAATGACTTTCATCTTCCTTCAATCAAAAGCAACCAGCTGAACCATTGAAGATACCAATCCATACCAACTGTTGGAAAAATAAAAGTCCAGCCTGTTCTACAGACTATCCCCTCTACCCGGTATCAGCCTTAACTAAACACTGTTCAGCAGTCAGGTATAGGTGGCATTTTCACAAACCAGTTTTGTGGTTCAGCTTTATGCCAACAAACTGCTTCTAGGCAGCTGTAAATGCAAGAGATTCTGCAACACATCTATTATAAGTTAAAGTTAAAAAGCAAGAACCTGCTAGGTAAGTTCTAAGTAAGTTTCTTGTGTTTATCTAAAGCTGAAAAAAAAAATGGTAGTTGAAAACTCTACCTTTTGTAATCCTACAATTGACACAGTAGAAAAGCATCAGGGATTACAATGAGGTGCTGAAGTGACAAAAAAGTAACAAGTCAGCAGCCATGCTACGGAAAACTGTATTGTCTGGAATATGGAAAAGAACTCCCATTGCCAGTAGGAAAGACCAGAAGGCAGGACCCAACCACCCAAAGGCTGGAAAAAAATATGATAACTCTGTGGGATTGATTGTTGGAAGAAAGAGGGTAGACTCAATTTATATTCCTATTTACAAATGATAATTTGTTGGGTATTACAGAGAAAGGAGGAGGACAACTGGAAAGAATTTTGAGCCAAAACTTCAGTGGAAGCAAGAACATGGGAGTGACCAGAAAGTGGAAAGCACTCCCATTTGCTTCACACCTCTAACAGCAGCAGGCTGAGCAAGGCCAGGACCTCTGAGGGTCAAAGATACTCTTCTTCATCGGGAAGAAAAGCAGAACTTCCTCCCCCCTCTGCTTTCCCATGCTCCCAAAGATGAGCTACTTACCTCAATAACAATTCAGCTAAATCCATAGAAACCCACTGAAAACCAATATGAGGATGCCTAGACAGTATTTTACTGAGGTGACTATTCAATTGGGTAACAGAAGTTACACAGCTTGACATACATACACAGATGCTGAAGCAAACAGTATTTTCAAATTTGGAATGCTACTGTTATTGGAAGGCATCATTGGGCATGGGCAGACAGATACTGAAAACAAAATATTCAAATGTATTCAAGTAAATTAAAGGAACAAGTAGTACCTGTACAGATTTTGCTCACAGAGCTTGCTGCTTCTGGCATACTATCAAGAGGCTATTTTCCCTTATCTCTTCATTAGCAATTACTTGAATAGGAAATTAAGATGTAAATATTCCCCTTACGCTTCTTTCATTCAGTCTGTGATGCTTCCTTTTTTATTCTTATTTATATGTAAGTATTTATAGTTAGAACATGCAAATATAGAAGCTGATACTTCTTGAATTCAATATCCCATAGTAACTAAGTTTATCTGTTTTTTTTCAGAAACTTTTTCATCACATACCAGAAAAGACTATAACCTGATACCATTTCTAAAGAAAGCAGATAAGATTTCCAATGTCCTGTTTCTAGTCAGCAAAGTAGTTAAACTGAAGAATTCCCAATACCCGTAACCAATTTTGTGAGACTCAATTTGAGTTGTTCCTTCTTGTACTCCTTTCCAAGAACTTCAAAATTCTAGCTAGCTCATACTGTGTGACCAGTTATACTTCATCTTCTATTGTTACACTAGCCTCAATAAAAGGGCAAAGACATTTTATCAACTTTATGCTTTCAGTCAGCAAACTATACAATAAAATCCACACATCACATGTACATATAGTTACAGCACTTAAGAAACTTCACAAGATACCAAGTATCTTGGATAATTCCACCACAAATTTGGTGTACATAATCTGTGTCACTGGCCACAAGTAAAAATAAAATAAAATAAAATAAAATAAAATAAAATAAAATAAAATAAAATAATAAAAATCATTATCAGCCAATTCTTTATTTCCTTTGTTTCTAGGCATCCTGAGTATAACACCTTATGCAGAATCAAAGCCTATTACATGTATTGTAAGTCAAGTTTAAATGCTAGAAGAGATCCTCCTCAGGGCTTTTACTCTGAAGATTTTTGACTTGATTAAATAATTTAGACTGTTTGAAGAACTAGACAATGAAAAAATAATAAATGCACAATGCAGCAATGATGCAACATCATACTGCATTAGGCTGTGGAAAATAGTCTTTATTCAGCCCTAGTTCTCAAAAATCCTGTCAATACCAAGAAAAAAAAAGATTTTAGAAAATTTCAAGTCTATTCTGCATATACATACATGAAATTTTCACCATTTATTGCACCCACCATCTAGCTGCTGAGTCACAGATAGACAAGAAGTCAGTGACATCCTGCATTCAGTTATACCAGATACACATATCAGACTGCTATTCAGCTTCACAAATCAAAAGCTTAACCGAACAAAATCCACAGACTGCAAACATGAGGCCCTTTTTACGATCTTTATTTACACAGTAAGAAGCTAGCAAAAGTAAAAGTGATATTGTTGGCTGACAGATAGGCTCAAATGATTTTTATTTATTTATTAATATACAAGCCAGAGTTAGCTTCAATATATTTATCTCCTTGTAGTTCAGCACAGGCCCTGCAATTCAAACTAAGTGATAACCTGGGTTTTTATACCACTCACATGACATAATATACGACTATATTCTCCTATTTTCCACCACTTTCTTTAAGGTCAGTTAAACACATAACACACCATACTATTCATTCATTCGAGATACTTAAATACTTGATAACATAAATTGTACTCTCCAGCTATTTTAGTCAGCATTAGTAAGTATTGTTACTAAGAATTACAAAGAAATGCCATGACAAAAATAAAATTGTATTGCTCAATACCACAAGTAGGACAGAAAATTATATGAGACACAGTATGTGTCAAGTCTCCACCCCTCATTGTAGGCTTGGTAAAGAAGTCCCTAAATCTTCCACATCCCTTTTCTTCATCTGAAGACTGTTTCTAGCTTTGAGGATGTTCCAGAAATGGTAGTAGAACAGTGGGAGAAGTTTTAAAAAAATAAAACTACTGTCCAGGTATCATGACACTTCTTTGAATACCACATAAAAAAAAAAAAAAAAAAAAAAAAAAGATAAAATTTGATGTGGTAAAAATGATTTTCTGACAAGCATCCAGTAGGAAATATAACATTCATTTGCTAGTATTTATTTGCTTCATTAGCATAAAGAGCTTTTAATGATCATTTCCTAGACTAGAAAAACAGTGTAGTTTAGCTTTTTGTCCATGTAGATCTCTTTTTTTTTTTTTTCTCCTGCAGCATGAAATTGTTTGTTTTCTACATGGTAAATAAGCAACACAACAAAGCTAAACCCTAGCGAACAACAGCAAGCAAAATCAGCAGGGTCTCAATAAAGGGTCCCCACTAACACAGCTGAAATGCCTCAGTGCCTTCCCAACACCCAGTTCCCTTCATGCAAACACCAAACAAGGTGCTAAAAATCGCATGGTCAGAGACAGTTTTCACAAATAAATTGTCCTGAAATATAAGAATTTGCCTCAGCTACGACTGAATTAACTTCCACTGAACTGCATTTCTTTTTCCTGCAGTATAAAGTCTTTTTTATAACAAGTAGAAACTATTGACTTTTTAATGTCTCCTAAAGCACAAATCTCATGAAACCACAAGCCTGACTTCTCAACTGCACAGCACTTTGAAGGTTACTAGTAATAGCACAGCACAAGCATAGCAACAGCATTGAGAGATTAAGACATTTGCCATATGTGAAAGATTCCATGAGTACAACTGGTGCACTGTTGAAGTGAACAGGAGTTTTTCCATTTCCCATCCCCCATGACACTACAGCCCCCATGGTCAACCGCTAAAAACTCAAAAACACAATAAAAACTTCCTTTCTCATTTTCATATTTAAATAATGCAAAATTAATGTAAATACTTCCAATATAAATAACTCTTGTACTTCTTTTTTTTAAAAAAACAAAAACAAAAACAAACAAACAAAAACTAAGTCTCTCAATATAGCTGTCTACTAACCTCACAGAAAATTAGAAGTAAAACTTCCTTACCAAACTTTTTCTTTTTCCATTCCTCCTCTGGCACATTGGTTTATTATGGCAGGACTATTCATGGTAAGTGCTGAGCTTTCAGAATTCATCCTTTTTTCTACAAAGGAACGACAGCAACAACAAAAACATGAAGACCATAATATAAGAGAAATATAAGTGTTTACTAATTCACTAGAAAACCCACATTTTAGGATAAGCACTTTTAAGACCAAATACAGTACATTTTACTCACTTAAGTAAATCTCCTAAATCAATGGGATTAATTGGATAAATACACTGAGAAGGATTTGGCAGTTTTGTGGACTTGCTAGCTGTGCCAAACTCAACACTGATGGTCTTTTGTTTATTTTTCTGAATAGGTGCCAGAAGTGTTGATGTCAGCAAGCCCCTATCCAGGGCTATGCATAGTGTCAGTTATGTTAATTCAGAGCAGCAGTCAGGGCTGGTGTTGCGGTGGAAGGATCCATACACCACTAGAGAGAAAATTTGGATTTCTGATATTTAAAGATCTTTTCAGCATATTTAATAATTTACCATCTATATTCTAGTAATTTAAGATCATACTTCACTGACTTGCAGAAAAACACAATTCACTCATGGCTGAAGTCATTCTCACAAACAGCACAGACAGTGCAATCCTGGCAATAGCAATCCCCAAGCTATAGAGCTTCTAAAAGGTCTTTATGGCCAAACATGCTTCCAGCAAATGACTCGCATGATAAGAACAAACCAGATCTCTAGATAGGGCAAGTTAATTTCACATTGAAACACTGCTAACATGAAATGTCTTACACCTTTTTTTAAAAAATACAAAAAAAAAATCAAAAGCAAATTAGGAATCTCAAGATCAGGAAGATTGATTTCACACCTGTTTTCTATTACAATCAACCCGAAAACTCAATGCATTACCAGAGAACAGGCCCACCTATATACTAATCTACTAGAACATAACCAGAAAAGAGGCTATGCTTGCTAAGATAATAACCCCTCACTTTTTGCAGGAAGGTATAGAAAAACATTGAGGAGCTGTTTAAAGCTTTGCAGAACCAGGGTCATGGTCAGCCCTGAGAGCCATGGGCAGCAATTGGAGCTGACTGCAAGGCCTGCAGCCTGTCACTGGTGGGCAGGTGAGGCCCAGCTTCACAAAACAACTCCTGTAAAGAGAATGGCAACCTTGGATCCAAAATCATGGCCAAGCAGGGCTGTATAAGTAGCCGTAGCAAGCATGTTTCTCAGAAAGAGGTCCCAGAAAGCAGCAATGTAAATTCAGCCCCGAAAGGACTCAATGTCCTCTTTTTACCTCCCGTTCGCAGTCAGCAGATCAGGCAGCACTGCCACTCTGGGAAACAACAAATGGACTTAGGAGACAACAGCTCCAGTTTGCATTTTTTACATCCCTTGTACTAGAAAGGGATATAAATTCTGCTCAGGCTGTTTCTGAGCAAATCTGTTTCCTGAGATCTTGTTTCAAAGATCAGAAAACTATTCTGAAGGAGAAGACAATGAAAGCCTTGCCTCTGTGAGGGCAAGAACAGAGCTTGGTAGCCACTGGCTTCATCTTGGATCAGTGCCTGACCTCAAATTCACTCCTTATTCTGCAGTTGGATCACTAAGATAAACTCAAAAAAAAATAAATAAATAATCAGAAATCTAATAATTCTAGAAGTGGCTCAGCAGCAGGCGTTGAATATTAAACTATTACTTGCCTCTTCAGTGTGCAGTAATGCAGGAGAAGGGGAGATGTTCTTACAGATATTTTGAAGGAACAGTGAAGGAGTCCAGACATCTTCTGCAAAGTCCCCTATTTTCAGGGAGCAATTTCCCAACAAGGCAAATTACAGCCAATTTCTGCTCTACCTTGGGAAAGCCCAGATGTTTCAATGATCACAGCAGTTGCACAAGCAAGGGTTTTACCTCCTCTTACAGTCACTCAAACTACTAGGATTGAAGGTTGAAAGGAAAGTTAAAAGTAGCCTATTAATTCACAAAGTTGCAACCCAAAAGAATGAAGTTACAAAACCACAAGGTTGCCATTCCAGAAGGAAACAATAAATAAGTCTGTTTGCTTATGAACTAGTACTGTACTATTATAGTACAGATTGTTTAATCGATGACTAAAAAAGTAGTCATCACTCCCCTCCCCACCCAAAGAAACACTGAAGAAAACACTCCAGACAGAATTGCACTGAGATTCCCATGCTGAAACTAGAGCAACAGCAGAGGACAGAAAAAATGATACCAGTTACCATGTCCTCTGAACAACTGATAATAAGGGCTGATGCTTACATAACATAAAATAAATAACACATGGCATAAACCCAGTTTCTGTTCTCTTACGTTCCACAAAGAAAATGAGCTGAAGTAATATAGAGCGGAATATTATCTTGTTAAACTGCTCAACTGTCTCACATTCCCAGTCTAGTCTCTGAAATTGTCACTGATGTCACTAACAATTGTCACTTCACATCCACAGCCTCGGGATCTTACAAAAATCTGCTTCTGATGTTTTCTGTAACATATACCACCTCCAGAGAGATACCTATATGCTGTATAAAACTTTCTGGCTTTCTGACAAACTGAATACCTCGAGTCATACACAGCTCCTGCTCTTACAGCCTCCACCACTCAGTTTCCAGTAGTAGGATAGGTTGGCCAAGTCACACAACTAAGTGCTACCCAAATGTGCTCCTCGCTTAAACACACAGAGGAGGTGGGTGTAGCAGCCAGCCCACACAGCAGCAGTCAAACATCCTTCCTCAGTTGGCACTAACAGAAGTGGGGATGGGAACCTCCAGTATGCCTGGTCCTCTCCCAGCCCTGCGCTGCAGCAGCACCCTTCTGCAAGATGGGAGCAGGTACCACAAAGCATCCCTTCAACTTCCCACCCACACCAAAGAACAAGCAATGCTCCTGCAATGCCCACCATGTAATCCCTGCCTGCTGTAGCACAAACTCCCAGCATCTTGAATGACTTGTGTCTGTTCAGCTTTCCAATCCTACCCTCCTGGGATGGAAAGGCTTCTCACAGCCTTGGGATCAGGCAGTTGCTCACGCAACTGCCTGATCCCGCAACTGGTGGCAACCAGTGCATGACATCCATCACTCCCACTCCTGAGGCTGGCCAGCAGTGAGTCAGACAAGTTTCTGGAAAACCACCAGGGATACTCCAGTCAGCCTATTCCTAATGACAGGTTTATGCAGGTCCTAGTTTGCTCTCTACCAGGACAGACAAGTAATTAAACAGCTGATACCCACATCGCTGACAAGTTTTATGGCCTTGTCAAAATACCAGAAGATCCTTAGGTTCTAAATGACAAATGGAAAATTGGTATCTATCTACAATTTCCAAGGCCTTGGATATCAAATACCACCACTACATCTCTTACTTGGAAGTCATTTCTATGAAAAATTCTCAGCCTGCAGATTCTATCCCAACTCACTGTTGTGCCATAAACAGTTCTTCAGCTCTTCCTTCAGAATAAATAATTATTTCTAAAATAAAAACTATCTTTTCTATTTTAGGATGGAGAGGGAGATACATTCTATCAAGCACTAAGAATATCTAAAGTGAACCAATCAAAATTAAAGATAAAACTGGCAAAATAAAATTTTGTTTGGAATATGCTGGTTTATTTTTCAGCCAGTGTATTAAAACTATGTCCAGGAACAAACATCCAGTAACAGCAACATCTTAAAAAATTAAACACAACTCAAGAAACAAAGGAACAAATTTCAGGAAAAAATAAAATATAGACTATTCACAGGTGCTTTGTTTTATATCACCATTCATCTCTTGTTTGGACTTGAACTTTATGACATAGGCACTATACATGATGAAACTTGAAGGAGAAAAATAAATCTAACATCTTTCCTCTTAATAACTTGAAGGCAGATGCCAAGGCAAGTCAGTAAATATCAGCTTAAGAGACTGCTTAAAACATATTCTGTTCCTTATCCTCTGTTTGCATACTGAGCCTTGACTGTTCTAGATAAGATGCACGCACTCGAATTAGGTGTTACCCTAGAGATCATGCTCTGCTTTCACAGGACAAAGTGGGCAAAAAGTTGTTCCAGGACAAAAACATCGGAAAACAATGTTGAAGACTTTATTTATAGTGGCTATGATTAACACTACTGTCACTATCTTTCTGTGGCAACAGCCTTGAAGAAACATCCATGCTGCTTTTGAAGAAACACCAGAAATTTTAGCATAGCTACTCTTCTGTGACTATGCCAGGCTACCAGAAGGAAGCATGCACCCACAAATTCTCTTAAGAGCTATGTCCACAAAAAAAAAAAAAAAAAAAAAAAAAAAAAGCATTTGTCTTTCATTTAAAACACCAGCTTTGAAGGTCTGATGCATTTGCAGTCCATCTGCCTCATAGTAGATTCTTATGACCCATAATTGCAGAGAAAAGCTTAGTAGCGGTGAGCCATTGGCTCAAGAACTGAAAAAGTATTATATTTAAATATATTTTTACATTTATTTTTAGATTTTATTCTGGAAGCTTTGTATTTTCCTTATAAAGCCAAACAAGGATCTAGTACAGCACAACACTCAAGCCTCCAGACACCTCCACAGATCACCTTTTCAGGACCATTTGAAAAGAAAAGATTAAAAGATTCAAAAAAGGAATTGAAACCCCCTCACTCCATGGGCTCAAAGCAACCTGTAATTTCTATCTAGCAAAATGAGGAAAATATCAGCCATTCTTTCTAATCCCATCCCCCTACACAAAGACCATTTTCTTTTTTTTTGCTTTTGTTACAAAGTATATCTGTGACCACCACCAAAAGTCTTTTTTTTTTTTGTCTTTCCCTTCATTCCCTACTTGTATCTCTGGACAAGTAAGATACTACAGAAGTGGTAGTTAAAAATTAAAGTATCATTCAACTGCTATTCACAACAGTTAAACTAATCAAAGTATTCCGATAAAACATGTTCCCACAGCTCTTCACCAAAATACTTTGCATTGTTGACATTGTATCTTGTAATAGTTGGTAGAGAAAAACTCTGAAGAAAGTTTTACTGATAACTAAGACTTCTCAGTGCAGAAACAGTAATTATTCCTTTTAATGAAAAAGGCAACAGTAAAAACACCACAGTAATATGTGTATACCAAAGAAACGTCAGGAGTGTTACACACCATCACTCTCTCAAGCAGGAGCCTCTATACTCACAAAGCCCGAACAAGAGATTACTAATTAGCAAGCATGTATCATAGCATTTTTAATTTTAAAGAGCTGATGTTCCAATTCCTTACAAGCTGCCCACAAGTCTAATTTCCAGTAACAAGCACATTTACTCTTGCATTGTTTTCTGCGAAGTCACATTTCCAGGCACATATTATCATATCTTGATAGCACTCAGCTGCTATCCAGATCCAGGAGGCTGCCTTAGGCAAATAGCTTGTTGAAGAGCAAAATTAAACTTTAAAATGAACTTCAATGTTTAACTGCTTAACAACAAGAACCAAAACAATCTTTTATCCAAATTGTTTTTCTGATGTTCTCAGGTACTGCAATTGCCAAACATCTTTCTACCACTAACCTGTACTTCAATAAAATCAGTGAGAACTCAAGAAGCACTTAAAGAATATTTCTCCTGATTACAACTCCAAGTAGCAGGCAGTGCTGAGAATCTTCACATTGCATTACCACTTCAGGCCAAGCCTGGCATACCATAGAGTTTCTTTAACACACACTGTGATTATTTCAAGTAAATTTTGACCTCAATGAACGCATTGTATTTCAATACTTATCATATTTAAGTCATTCAAAAATGCACGTGATGCACTGAATAATGAGGTTTTGGAGGTCCTTTTTAAACACATATTTTTGAAAAGGTTTTTATTACTCTCCTTGAGACATCTCATTAAATAGCGTTCTCTTCAGAAGAGCAGATAAGTTTTTATCTAAGTACTTTATATAAGTGCTTTAAACAAGCATATGTATACATGGAAGATTAAAATATGTGGTGGAAGTAGTTCAGAGAACTAAATGCATGGCATTTCACTCCATAATTGGTGATTCCATCAGAATTCTCCAAAATCATAGAAGAGAAGTTTTAACATAATATCCTTACTCTTTGACTCACAGCAAGTATGAAGCTTGGCTCCTTCACCCTTACATACCCACCTGCTATAGGCATGGAGATGGTCTATCCAGTCTTACACAAAAGGTAATGTTTACTTTGGAAATAGCATAAATGTTATATTTATTCTCAGCACAAAGTAGATGAAAGGTAAAAGACAACAGTCATGCAAATACAAGTTCATATCAGGCTGAAGCCAGAGCACTGACATGGAATAGAGCTCTATGCTGGAGAAATATAACCTTCTGTGAGACTGTGTTCTCTAGCCTTTTATTTTACCAAGGTTTAGCTCTTTTCCCCAAAACAAGCCAACAGAAAAGAAAAACAACCAATTATGTTACAAATCATCTCCAATCACCTTCAAGGAAAGCATGTGGAGAAATTTACCGTAATTCAGACTACCAGTTTAATTTATTCTGCATATCAGCAGATTTTGTAACAGTGTCTTTCAGTGGGATAAAGAACAGAAGAGCAATGACTCACCTGCACTGCCTGATCTGCAAAGCTATCAGGAGCTTTGAGTCTTTTAGTGGTTTCAATTGAGAAATTTTAGCAGCATGGGGGGAAAGAGGGAACGTTTGGGGCTCTGTTGTCATTTCTAGGGATGGTAGCTGATTGCTGTATCAATAAAGAAAAGGAATTATTTATTGTTCCCGTGCTTAGTGTCTTAGTAACACACAGCCGAACCTCTCTTATATAATTAGAAAAAAGCTAACATTAGGAAATGCTAGCAAATACTTGAGCAGAACATTTTACATAGAGTGTTTAAAATGCAGAAGGTACACACAAAGTTAAAAGTACTGTTTAGAAGAATACACAAAACACTAAGTTCTGTATTCTAGTCAACTAACATATCAAGGAATTACATGTCACTGATATGTAACACTAATTACTTATGTCATTCTGAGATAAACCTGTTTTTCTCTGGACCAAAAGATCCAGATGTTCTTAATATTTCAAGTACCTGGCTTCAGCACCAGACAGTAAACAAAACAACCTATCCATCCCATCAGCGTGCAAGAATAATTCTCCAGTGCTAACCATTTTAGTGCTTCACATTTATCCCCTCTCCAAGTTTTTATTTCTTTTCAATAAAGCAAACAAACAAAACAACACAGTAATCATAATCCAGCTTCTACTGCAGATTTATTGCTAGCCTTTAGCCAGTTTACAAAGAAAAAGGGGCAAAAAGTTGCACTAATTTTATTCATACAGTCTGATTTCAAATACAAATCCAACTACTTTTATGCTAAACATACTGCTTTGTGTTTTGCAGTTGACACTATGAAACAAAACAATGTTGAAAAGTTCTTTCCAAAGATTAGGAGTATTTATGTTCCCAATTGAGTGACTCATACAGCTAGCAATTTCTGAGATTAATTTAACTCTATCCATCTCAAACTTCTGAATTTGAAAGCAAGCACTGTGCAAAGCTAAACAAATTTCAGGGACAATTTCTTTTTTTTTTTTTTTTTAAGTTTTCTGAAATTTGCATTTAAGTAAAATATTTTTCATGCTAATTAGAGGCTCAAAAAAAAAAAAGAAAAAAAATCAGTATGTAATAGTCTAATATAAAAGTAATGCAACTGCTGCTACACTTTTTCACATTCTTCTCTTCCTTTCAGTATATTTCAGCTTCCCTCAATTAAAAATAATAATAATAATAATTAAAAAAAAAAAAAAACATTGAAAATAAATGAAAACTAGGAAAATTCTACAACAGCTGATATAAGCACAACCCATTTTCCCCTTTATCAAAACTATCATTGCCAGGGAACTGTAGCAGTTTCAAAAATCTATCTGCCTGGAATGGGCATCAGATTTTCTCCTTTACATTAAAATTATCATCCGTTCAGCCTATTATCTTAATAATCATGGTTATTTAATTCAAAATTACTGCACAGTTTCGTCATTGAAGTTTGTCATGTTGTTTCTGCATTTATTTTTCCTGACTACTTAACAGACTTGAATGGCCAACAGAAGCTGTATTGTTCTAAAATTACCTTCTCAGTCTTAGAAGCTTTTAATCTGCAATTGCTAAGCACACCTGGAATCCAAACCTACGTGGGAGACCTTGAAAGATTCTCTCTTCAAACAGCAATCAACTTGTTTGAAATAATTTGTTCTAGGATATTCATTATTTATCTGTGGAGCATCAACAAAAAGCTAATTTTGACAGTAACTATTTTGGTAGGTGAAGTATTTCAAGGTTCATATTCAGACAAGAACCTTGCCATCTACAAGGTGATACCAGGTTTAGGATACAGCCATCAGAGGCTGTATCACACAAACATAGTGGCTTTTGGTGCTGGACTGCAATTCATGTATGCCTCTTACCTCTCCCAGCTACTAATCTGGATTCATCAGTTAAGGCCATGTACTAGAAAAAACTGTCAGCAACCCCCAAAACACACACTGTCCAAATAGTTGAGCTTTGCCATCCTGTCCAAAACAAAGGTGAGAGTCAAGACAGAACCTTCTGGGAGAACACTACCCGGACACACTGTAATATTTAAAATTAAATAAATAGGATTCCTGATACAGTGCAGATAGTGCAATGGGCATACTCTTCTCCTAGTTATAATCCTAAAAAATTATCTCAGAAGACTGCAGAAGTGTTTAAAATAAATAGAAGTATAGCTTTCATTAGTTTAACAAGTAAAATGTTTGAGAGCTGATACCAGCACAGCAGCTGTTCTTGCTCTACAGAAACCACACAAGATAATGCCTGCTAACTTTCCAAGTTTATGCAAGCCTCTGTGGTATAAAAGCCAGTAAACCTTTTTGAATACAAGTTGTACCACACACTGATTACACCTGCAGTGTGACAAGGAGAACTGCAACACTGTGAGGATAGTTAATCCTAGGTAGAAAGCAAAATCAGTAACAGTATAGGGCACCTTTCCATTCACATAAAGTTACTATTTCTGTTTGTATATGTAATAGTTTGACATGAAAAGCCAAAACAATACAAAAACAAACAAACAAAAAACACTCTTTTACTTGAAAGAACATAAAGCTTCTGCTTCTTGTCCAATTTAAACAGATTTTTGGGAAGAGGCAGCTGGATGTCACTACTGGCCGTGACTTTAAGTACCCCTCCCAGCAGTGGCCTGTATGGGACACAAAGCACCTTGAAGCAGCTCAAAGACCTCTGGTAGCATGCTTATTCAGCTTTGGAATCCTTAGGCTACTCATCAAGCATGTGATAAATAAATATGCATGTACCTGTGTTTAGATATTAACAGTCTGATCCACCAGCATGCTAACTGCTTGTTTTCATTGCTGGGTCCCATACAGGGTTGAACACCTGCAAGCTGATCTCTGCTAACATTTCCATAATTGTCAGCAAATCGCTTCATGTTCAACCCTGGTTGATGGTAGATGGGAAAACATTTTTTGCTTGCTTTTACACCCTCTGTGTTAAATTTTGGGGTTGAAGCTGCCACAGCTCCATGCTATATAGCTATTTATTTCAGAACAGCAGCTATTGTAATCCATAAAAAAGCATGGTGTTTGTCTACCATAGGTTACTGCAGTATCTTTAGTAAGTCCTTTATTTCCAGTTACTTACCTACTACACTACAGTAGTTCTACATGCTTTCAGAGATTTGTGCAAGACCACAGCCACTTGTTTACTTCAAATATCATACGACTTGGACAACACACCCTTACAAGCTGAGAGGCACAGTTGAGTAAAGAATCAAAGGGACTTACAGGACATAGAAAATATTAGATATATGGAGATAACATTTTCCTAGTGAATAAGTATAAATGCAAACACCAAATTTTCAAGACTTTTCTTTGTACATCAAGCTCATGTATTTTCATGTTTCTACCTTTTATTTCAATGTAGTGCTGCTCTGCTCAGGCTTTTGCAAGTTAAGTACTTGAATACCTTCTAAAAGTACACAACCTACCTACAAAACCTAGGTAACCTTGCAATGCTTAAAATACTGAAGACATACGAATGATACTCCAGCATACACAGAATTTAAGGGATTAGGTTAATTGTATTTAACATCTAAAGCAACAGATTTAACAGATAAAATGTTAAATGAGAAAATACTTCTCCCATATCAATATTAAGAATTACAGACAAACTCCTGAACAGGAGCATGTATTGCTCACTTCAATTCCAAACAGGAAAACAAAACAGATTTTTATTTAAGGACACATGGTCTGACTGGGCACTTGCTGGAAACAAGTCCACACAATACACCTCCAGATCGTGCACACAGAAGACTCCCACAGCTTGGAATCTCTCCAGAACAACTGTCCCAGGAAGAAGAAGTGCAGTATTCAAAGCAGAGGAGAGGTCCAAGAAACATGCAGGGAATGATACTGAATGTTACAGTGTCTCTGTGGGTCACAAGGCCCTGTCACACTACTAACAGATTGGCATGATTATGACAGGAAATTAAAAGGGATTGCTGTTCAAAACAGTATTTTGTTTATTAAAATTGGGTAATAAATATTTACTGAACAGCTATGAAGTCATATGAATTAACATTTTAGACAGAAAAGCTAAATCCACAACACGTTGAGCCAAAGATAATCCTGTGCACTCCCTCACTTCACGTACCCTGGGGCAGCTGCTTCAAATTCTGCAGCAAATGCCTTAACTCCATTTGTTTCCAAACCCCATGGCTTCTCCTGCATTAAATTCAAGTTCTGTACAAATACAGCGTCCATCTCACAACTTGTTGCACTCGTCAGACTTCTGTACGCACTGTAGAAATGGGTATTTAACTGAATTCATCCTGTAACAAGCGGTTAGGGATGGAGGAGTTTTCTCCACCCTTTCACTAGAAAGAAGCATGACATACGATATACTAAAAGACAAGATTATATTTAAATCAGATCAGTGTATGTATGCAAACACTGACAAGACAAACACTGACAATTCAACGTATTCACCAGCATTTACACACGTGTGCAGGATCTAAGAGCTATGAAGAAAAATAAATGGATCAGTTAGCAGAACTAGATTTCTCCTGAGAACATAACAGGTTCCTTGGGGAACCACATGCTCCGGTCAGCAGGACAGGTAAAACGTGAGCACTGACACGAGAGGCGGCCAGGAACCACTTCAGGGCATTATCACCAACACAGCCCTCCAAGCCCTCCTCTGTCCCCCCTCAACTAGGTACCCGTGTCCTCTCAGAGGATGCTGCCCCCCTCGCCACATATCCCAAATCTCCCGTGGCCGCAGGTAAGGGCGCTCGGTGCCGGTTTTTCCCCCATTCTGCCGCCCACGGACCCCGACCACCACCTCCTGCTGAGCTGGGCTGATGGCTGGGCTGGAAACCGACGAGGAGCGGAGCCCCCTGCTAGGGGCCGGGGCCGAGAGCCGAGGGAATGATTCGCTTGTAACAGCAGCTGCACTTCTCAAAGGAGGAGAGGCACCTGGGACTCTGCCCCTTCCTCCTGGGAGCTTTCCTTTTGGACTGACACTCGTGTAACCGGCCCTAAACGAGTAAAAAAACCTTTGAAGTCCGGCTAAAACGGCTGCTGAGCCCCGGGAGGAAGCGGCCCGAGCGCCCGCCGCCTCCAACGGCCGCTGGCGCCCCTCACCCCGCTGCCTCACGGGGCTCTGGGCGGCCGCGGGTCCCTCAGGTCCCGCCCGCCCCAGCCTGCTGGTGAGGGACCCCCTCGTCTCCCTCTCCCCGGGGGACTACCAAGAGCAGCAGCGAGGAGGCCATGAGGAGATTGAGGAGGCGGCGAAGCGCGCCGGTCCCCCCACGGGCACAACGCAACCTCTGTGACCAGCCCCAGAGCCCTAACAGGCAGCAGCCGCCTCCCCACCCGGCCCCAAGCAGAGCGCGGACACACGGGGCCAGCACCGCACCGCACCTCACCGGGCAGGCACCCTTGGGCTCCTCCTTGGCTCCCGGAGCTGCTTGACCCGGTGGCAGCCCCGGCTGGCGGGCGGCAACAGGGGGCGCCGGCGGCTGTCAGGGAGGAGACACCAGAGCCCCCCGGAGCTCGGCTCGGCTCCGCTCACCGCCTTCCCCCCGGCCCAGCCGCTTCTGGTTTGTGCACCCTTCCCTTCCGCTCCTCCCCGCCACGCCGCCTCAGCAGCCGCCTCGGCCCGGGGCTTCCACCCCCTCAGCCCTCCGCCGCCTGCCGGGCCGGGTCCTGGGGCAGGCCCGAGGGACGCTGCTGGGCCGGGTCTGGGAGCGCGGCATCCACCGCCCTCTCGGTGCTCTGAATGCTCCGGGAGCATATCGACCAAAAAAGGCGAGCTGGAGCAGCTCCGCGCCGAGAACCGCCGGCAATTGACCGGGATTAGGTCCCGGTAGCCTTGGAGACACCTAATTTGCAGATGTAAACGGGGGAGTCTGATTCGGAGGAAAGAAGGAGTATCAAATAAAATATACTAGAAGTCCCTACCGATCCCAAAATAGAATAAGAATGCATCTAAAGATAGAAACAATCAGGTAATGATCAGTTTACATCAGGGACTACCTTTCTGCTCTGTGTTTCTACTCTGCCTGGTAAAGTTGATTTGAATGATAAGACTCTATAGGCACTACTTCAGTATAACAGTAAATAATAAATAGCGACAATTACATAACTTAGTTGCACCAGGGGAGGTTTAGTTTGGAAATGAGGAGACATTTCTTCCCAGAAAGAGCAGTCAGGCATTGGGGTGGGTTGCCCAGGGAGGTGGTGGCATCACCTGGGGCTTTTCAAGGAAAGGCTGGACCTGGTGCTTAGGAACATGGTTTATTGGGGGACAGTAGTGGTAGGGGGACAGTTGGATCAGATGATATTGGAGGTCTTTTCCAACCTTAATGATTCTGTAATTCTATGATTAAGACATGCAAATTAAAATGAAATATAGATGCTAGGTCTTTATCAGCACCAGTATTGCCAACGTAAAGCAGCCAATGGAAATATATATATATATATATATATATATATAAAGCTCATCACATTTTGTAGCACAGAGGCACCTGAAATATTTTAGAATAATTAACTGGGTCAAACTATGGTTAAGTTTTCTGTTTTGAACCTGACCTTCTGCAGTGAGAGTTAATCTTGAATGGCTGAGGCTAGAAATGTGGTGTAAGGCTAGTTACGTGGACATAAACATATGGACACCAGACCTAGTTTATTTTTAAGTAAATGTCTTAAGTTCCATTAGATTTCTTCAGTTTGGGATACTAAAGTAATGTCTGAACTCCACTTTAAGCAGTATAAAAACGCTTTGGAATCAAAGGTGGAAATTAAAGTCATATTTAAAGAAGTTGGTTCTTAAGATACTATGAAATACACTTTTGAAACTACAGACAATTCAAGTGGAAAACAGCCATCAAGATATCAGAGTATTCTTTAACAGAATGTCGCTCTGACAAATATTTTGATACTTCTTAACACAGGCTGTTTTGTTACTTTTGTTGTTGTTGTTGTTAGAGAAATTTAGTGCATCTTCTAAATAAATGGCCAAACTTAATTTCTCCTTTACATTTAATAGACAAAAAAAAAAATTACATCCATTATGAGATAAACGACACATAGCTCATGTTGACTCAGCTTTGTAAGACCACTGTCTATCAGAGCTAAGAGCTATTTTCTCTTCTATGCTACCATCAGCCAGTTAAAAACAATTACTCTGTGCAATTCCTTCTTTTTTTTCCTCACTCCTAAAACAGCGATTCACATAAACTAGTCAGGTATATGGGGACCTGGCACTCCTCTGTGCCCATGGAATCGTTAATTACCAGGGGAATTATGTTTTAATCAACACTATGTTATGGGCAACATCTGACTCCCAGCAATATCAACATGATCAGGAGAATGGAGCAATCTCTGAGGCTACTTAGGTCAGGTGGTCTGCGATGGGTTCCTGAAACACTTCATCATGGCAGATGCCAAGAAAACTAGAAAGCAAACATCCCATCCCTACTTTGCTAGTGCCTGTTACAAAAGCAGCGCTGTAATGGGCAGTGCGTACCTGTCCATTTTTTATTCAGGACTTACCATGCCTGTAAAGGAAGGAGATAGTTTTGTAACTTTATTTGGTATTCATCCTCATGAAATGGGAAAAGATGCTTTTTTTTTTTTTTAGAGACCTTTAGCTTCTAGTCTGACTAAGCAAAGACAGTTGAGTGTAGAAATGAGAATCCTGCTCTGCTTTCCTGATTCACTGTAACTATTATTCTCACTCCACCCTCAGTAGCTGTGCATTGTCCAACTATTATCCTGCAAATAGTTGGTGGTTTCCTTCCTAACACCTAAATCACACCTTGGCACATTTGCCAAAGCTGCAACCGAGAGCAGGTGGTTTCCTTTCTGTTGATGACTAACAACTTTTATGGGAATGTTCCCTATATCAGGCATTACTAAAGACAAGGAGGCCTACTGCTTATTCTCACTTCTAATTATTTTGAAATCAGGATGATGTAACTGACAGCAATGAAATCACTCCTGATTTTCATCAAAATGATAGAGTTACTGCTGCAAACCAGGCTTGCATCAAGCAATATACTTCTGGAAGAAGAGGAGTACCAAGGAGTGCTGTGGGGCTGAAACAGGCCCCTGAAGAATCTGTTCTAGGTCAAAAGGCTGCCCCTAACTCACCCCTCAGAAGCCTCTGTGGGATATTGTAGAGGAAATAAAACCCACAGATGTGGGGCAGAGGTAGGCAATCTCCTCCTCCTCTTGCAGTTCCTGCTGCACCTCTCCTGTGCAGCCCTATGGTTTCCACCATGCTCCATCAGCAGATGACTTGTTGCATGGCAGGCACAAAACTTGGCTAGGGCATCAAACTGTCCCCTGTTGGCTGTTTTATCATGTGGATTATTGCAAAATGGAAAAGCAGCAATAATATCTCCAGCCAAATACACTGACTGGCTGTTGAAAGAAGCAGCATTATGGCTCAACACTAAGACATTGATCCCTTTATTCTGTCTTAACTGACGCCAGCCTCAACTGTTCTGAAGCAGATCTATTTTCTGTCTAGTTACTATCTATTTCTCATGTAAAATGAAGATAACAACACTTGCTTATGGCATTTGCATCCCGAGATGTGTACTTGTGAGGAAAAAAATAAATCTATCTTGTGAGACACCAAACAACTCCTCTGATGTGTCCCACTCACATTCTTAGTATCTGATTTCATAAACAGATACATTGAAACTGGTTCAATCATCCAAGAAATAAAGCATTATTACAAAGAAGGGCAACCACAGCATTCATAAAAGGGTTAAAAAATACTACTGGAAAAGATTTTTGTATCGTGAATATTGTTCAGCAATTTGCACTGTACATTACTTTCAGCACCCAAGAGCTAGTTACGGTGCAACTGTGGTGGGCCCTCTGTAGCTGCCCAGATGTAAAATCTTGTTGGGGTCTTTTTCCTTGAAGCAGAATTTTCTTTTGTGTCAATGTAGCAAATTAACAAGTCTTTTTGCTAGGCGTTTACCTTTTTGCTGTGCCAGGTATCCAGTCTTTTGACAAATTTAGTCCTCTGTAACTGGATTAGAAGTGAATGTTCACTGCCATGAAAGGAGTAACTTGTATTTTTATTTTTTATCTGCAGTTTTAGGGGACTGACAAAGGTAATAAAATAACAACCCATCTGCAGTTGTTTGTTACAGTCCTTATTCCAGCAAAAGGCAGAGCAAAGCCTCAAAGGTTGCTTTATTCCAAGATGGGAATAACACTGTAAGTCTCCAAGGCCCTCTGTATAATTGCATTCTATTCATAAAAGAAGTTATGTTCTCCAGGAAATTATATTATGATTATTAATAGTCAAATACTTTTGGTTGAATAAAATCTCATCATAAACATGGGTGGCTGCTACGGGAGTTAAGAGCAAGCTGCATGAACAATTTGATTTTGTTTTACAGTCAAAGGGTTAGTACACAACTTGCACAGGGAGAGTGCATGTGTTATACTGCTTACAAGTAAGTGATACTACAGGTGCATTACTTCCCCTGTGGAGAAAAAACACGAATTATACAATATTGGGCAATAAATTTACCTGACTTGTATAATCAACAAGACTGCCTCTCTTCAAGCATACCTTTTTAGTGCAGTGACTAAATAGTTAGAATTCCAGGTAAGGCAGCTGCCCAACAGGACAACATTCCACGTGCTCACTCTCACTACTTCAATCATCCATCTATTGTCAAGGCCTGCCAACCTACCAGCAGAGCCTGGAAAAAAAGGGTAATGGGATTTCTGTGGTAAATCAGTCTTGAATGTTACATACCATTAAAATGAAGTCTTTATATTAATCGATGAAGAACATTCTCCAGATGTTAATTTCTTCTTGCAGTTGTTTATAATTAGATATAAACTTTATATATATTCATATATATGTATATATTCATGAATATATATATATATATATATATGTATATATATATATATATATATATTTTCACATTAACGTTTTCGAACTCCCAGCTCTCCTGAAGTGTCTGCACTGGAATAAAATACCCAAATCTCATGGAACTGAGCTTTTAGCACTGAGGTAGGTATGGCCAAGCATTTCATTGTCTGGTCATTTAGCTACCATTTGATACTAAAGAAAGACCATTTCCTCTTCCTTGCTTTTTGTGAACAGTAAGACAATTCCTGCTATTTCCACGGACTGCTATAAATATGAAATCATTGTCAACAGTGTAACTGCCCATAAAAGTTAATATTACAGGTAGGTCAGACTTTATTAAATCTGTTCTAACAGAATAAAGAATGAAATTATATCCTGTTATAAATGATATAAACTGACCATTTTTCTGTTTTTTATGGGTCTGGGAAAGAGCAACAGATAATGCTAGCAGGTAAAATAATTTATAGTAGACTGAGGGAAAAAATCCTGGAGCTGATCGATAGAACAGCTTTTAACTTATGACCTTTTAGAAATAATTCAGGTATGACCATTTGTAATTTGAATGCACATGTTGTATGCAATGCACGTTTTATCACCACAACTCAAATAAGAAAAATTTAGTTTTTATTTTGGTGGGAGATTTCACTATCAAGTCACCACCACATTTAAATGTTTTAAAACGTAAAATAAAAGAAAATAGAGAAGTTACTTCTAAATGTTTCTTGATATGTAATATCCATATGCACATCTCCATATCAATGAATGTCTTTCCACATCCTCAAAGTGGAATAATTTTGGCCAACAGCTCCCATACATCAGAAAGCGTTCTGAGGGTTCTCATGTTTTAAACTGAAGACATAAAAACTAAAGCAGTGCCTTCTTTCCATTTTGCTTCAACCACAAATTCCTATGTGTATAGAACTCCAAGCATCTAGATCATAGTGAGATTAGGACTGTAGAATATAAATAATACACCTTGAAGAATCCCTGTTTGGATACAGATAAGTAACTATAAATTCTTTTTTGAATTATAAATGCAACTATTATTGTACTTATTGACACTTCAGAATGTCTCTGATTTATGTACTGATACGAGCAGAATTAAGAATTTGGAGACCCAAAAAAGATGAAAGCTAAAACATTTTTAAACACTATCCTGTGAGTCCAAAAATAAAAACCAGTTCAGCACAGCTAATGTGTATGCAACCTGAACAGAAAGTAAGCAGTTCAATTCTTTAATAACAGTTTTACAGACTCATTACAGATTTTTCTAGTCTTTAAGTTTGATTGCGCTAGACCAAGAGTCCATTATAAAAACCTTAATTTACCTGATCAACATATGGAATACGAGTGGTTTCAGGGCTTATCCCTGTAAATACAGTTTGCACGATTCATTGACTGGGACAGTTCTTTGAAATCCATTCAGATGGGAAGAGAAAAAAAAAGCACATAAATCTTAGGTAATTATCTTCTTTGACAAAATTAGCCCAATTCAGTTCATTATAGCTTTGCATAGGTTTCACTTGACATGCAGAACCATGTACTGCTAGAAGACCTTCAAGGACATAGTGAAAATAATTATATAAATCCATATTCAGGAAGTTTTATTAAAAAAAATCAGGCCCAGTCTATCCAATACAGAACTTTTAGACAATTACTGCTTCTTACAGTTGATTGACTATATTAAACACTCTTACAATTGTAAAGTCTTACAGTTCTTACAGACTATATTAAACACCCATCAAAATATCTGTTTCACTTCTAGACGTGGATTGTGAATAGTGGTTAGAGTATGTTTGTTTGCATGGTGTGCATAATTGGATAAAACAACTGCTAAGTCAAGCTAAGTTTTCCTGTATTACTAAGAAAAGCCAAATGAAAGAAAATGAACAAAAAATGTTTTATTCTGATATTTACCTCCTAAATTATAGTATCATAACATTTTATTTCTCCAAATATCAACTACATTCTATTTTCAACAGTTGTTGTGTTTATGTACAGGGACAAATTATGACAGTAACTATTTATCAAAGTATTGAACATAGTTATATCTTGAACCTTTAGCTTGCCAATGTTTTTTCCACCCTCCCAAAAAAGACATTTTAAAACATCCAATGTTCACACATTCAGGTCTAGTAGTAATTAAGGGGATTCTTTCACCATTAATATTGTTTACTAATGCTTGAAAATAGTATTAAGCTAACCTCTAATATGTGTATTAACATATTTGTTTAAAAATAATGTTTACAAGGATTTTTGCTATTATTCGCATTGGAGGGAAAATACAGAATTCTTGCAAATTCAATACTATGTCCTTCTAGTATGTCAACATACATAATATTTTTCTGATTTTATAAAATACTGTGTCTTTGTAAAAAAATATTGCTAAATCTGATCAAGTATTGCTTTTTTCAATTCTGTGTGTGTATATATATATATTTTATTTTATTTTAAGCATGAGCTTGTTCTACCATAAATTTTCAGTTAAGTATATTCTCTTTCTTCCAAGGTCATATAATATGCTGTTTCTACCTTACTCTAAAAAGGAATTATTTTTTTCCCCACCTACAATAATTTGATTGGCCTCTGCATAGACCATTTATAATTACAAAACAATTAAGATTTGCAGGATTGTACAGCAAATTTTGAAGAAACTTAAGGAAAAACATTAGTAACAACCGATCCTTTGTGCAGTTGCTTTTGTCCATTTTCAAAAGTGAAATGAAAAAATAATTCCATCAACACTGAATTTAAAAGAACCACAGAATCTTCCCAATCTTTAGCCTAGCATAAAATAACAGTACGTTAAGCTAAGACTTTCCACAGGGGACAGCAGCATTACCCTCACTATTCAGTTGCTGAGAAATTGGCTCCTCCTTATGTATTGCAGCTTTGGCACTTCTATGCACAGCACCTCTTCAGCACACATCATCTGTAACCCTTCTGCATTTATTTCATCAATCCAAACACTTTATCTGGTAAAACCACAAAAATTGCACTGAATCAAGATCTTTCACAAATGGATTTAGTGAAGGAGCATTTACCTCTACATTATTCTGCCTAGGTCGACCTAGGTATTTTTTAACTTCAAATAATGGGAAAACATTAAATATTTTGCTTTCAGTACAGCCCAAGGCACAGTATACAAAAACATAACTGAAGGTGCAGATGATTATGTATTTGAAACCACCTAACTTAGGTGTAAGGTTGAAGTTTTCCAGTTAGTGCTCTTTCAAATTCAGAAAAAAAGGTACAGTAGGATTAATGGACAAGACCCTACAAATCTGACACACTGTGATGTTAAGTCATCATGGTATAATTCAATGTTAGGTTCAAATAATTGTTACATTTTATCCATTATAGCACCTTTCTTACTACATCTGTGATAGCAATTTCAAGAGTTTTCTGATTGAATCTTCAAACAAATATAAACTGATGGCAAAACAAACAAAACTAGAGCTTCAAAGCTACTCAGCCAAAATAACTTTTTTAGTAGTTCTATCTCATGCTACTACAAGAAGTAAAAGAATGTAACAGTTCATGAGGTCTAATTCTCATATATCAAAATGGAGAAAATACTTGAGGTGTTTGAGTTCTCCCTTGATGTATTCCTAAAATAACCCTGTTATAGAAGATGAAGACAAATGAAACAAGACAGACTCTGACTTTCATGAGCAAAATTAGCACAGGCACACTGAGGAGATGTCCTTTACTATTTGCTGTTACCATTCTGGTGCCTAGAAGCCTTGCAGTTAAGTTACAAAGATGTGTTTTACTAATGAGAAGATGAAAAGTTTCTCTTTAGAAATAGCAAGGATACTCTGGATAACAGTATACCTACATGGTCACTGCAGAAGAAAGGACTTGCACACACCATGTCTTTAGATAAACAGGACCAGTTCTATTTTTTGCCTTTTGTTATAATATAGTATTATAACAAAATGTAATACTAGTAATATTATACTATCTTAATTACTAAAAAACGATAAGTACTGTAAACTTCAAAATAACTCAGGCTTCTGTTTAGTGGTTGGCTCAACACAAAGCCAATTATTCATGTCTGCTAACTGCTTGTCTTTAAGTTTTTCTTACCCCTGGTGATTTTGGTTGGACAGAGAAAGAATGAGGTCTTAAATACAAAATTTGATCTTTCTTCCCTCATCTCTTCAAAGTATTCTTTATATTAGCCCTTCCAGGAAGAAAACAAGAAACATAGTTTCCATGATATCACTCAGCATATGCAGAATTTTTATTTCTATCTGTTACAAAAATGATACTTCAGACTCAAAATGGTACTATTTGTGCGTCACCATATCCAGATCATGGAGAAAACACAAGAGAATCATACAGAACAGAGAGACATGTTCATCTGAAAATTAGTACTGAGACACATTAACATTTGGGAAAGAGAGAAAAGACTATGAGGATAGGTGTTTAAATATTTTTAAGAGAAAAGGATTTCTCCTGATGAAGAATTTCTTGAACTCACCTTTGTTTTTTCATCTTCCTTCCAAAAAAATCCTGCTCTCTTTACTACAACACTCCTGCCATCAAATGTCAACACTTAAAGATAGAGGGGGGATGCTGGACCACAAGGATTTACTAAGACTTAATGTTCCAAACCATTTTATGTCCAGCTGTAAAATTATGTTAAGAAAAAAAAAAGTCACTTGATAATGACATCTGTAAACAGTGTAATATCATGAAATGAAAATTAGTAATAGGAATAATTCTGAAGTGTTTTTTTCCTGCTGCATTTTTCAAATCATTAAAAACTTAATATTAAGCCCAACAGGTTCAAGTTTACTGGCTGTAAAAATCCCTTACAAATAGCTGGTCATCTTCAGGGAGTATTTGTTCCTTCAAGTAGATTTAGTGCTAGAACAGTGTGATGGTTAAAGCACAAACAGAAGCTGTTGATAAAGTGGCAATGCATAGCAATGTTGTGATGTATTACAAAGGGGCAACTGCCTGCAGTTCATCAGTATGGATATGGCAATGAAGTTCTGCTTTACATATTCCAGGCACTAAGAACTTTGCAGAAGTGATTACAGGAGGTTCTTCTTCCCCTGTATAAAAAAAAAAAAGAAAAAAAAAAAAAAAAGAAAAAAAAAAAGGAAAAGAGTGAGGTTTCTTACTTCAAACACTGACTTTGTGTTCATTCAATATTTTAGAAACAATGCAAAGAAAACTTATGAACCCTGTTGGATCATAATGCCTCAGTCTCAGTTATTGTGCTCAGTAACTCCTTATCTAAAGAATTAATACAAACTTTCTCCCCAGGCAGGGCTTCTTGGAGAAGACCTTATTAGTGAATGGACCTAGTAAAGGTCTGGCTGTTGGGACTTCCACAACATTACTTTGGTTTAAATGTCAGTGGATCATACTTAATGCGATAATCTCTTTGAGAATTTCCTCTTTGCAGTTCTGTGCTTGTCTGAAGCCTATTGTCTGTACATGAACTGCACTGAAAATGTTAGAAGTTATGTGATCTATTGTTTCAATTCAAAAGAGTAAAACAAACTGTCTTTTAAAGAAAGGGAGGGAAGTACCCTAAGATACATATACTTGCTGTTGAATGACAGAGCTATTCACTTCAGCTGTGACCAAGTTACAGATAAAAATCCATAGCCAGAACACAAATGGTACCGTGAATTCAGAGTAATAATTAGGATATGTCCAATTACTAGAACATGAATACAAGCTACACAGTAGTATTTACTTCTCCCATTACTAGGCATATAAATATTAAAACTATAAACATTTTGTATGTATTGGACAGTAAAAAGATGTAAGGGGTTGCGATCTATTTAGTAGGCAGATGATATTCAGTTCTAGATACTATCTACTATCTTCTTTGCACCCAATTAGGACCATGGTTTGGGCGAGGGGAATTTTGAGCCTGAGTCACAGTGGTGTTTTTGGACAGGGATAAAGAATGAGAAAATGGCAGAAGTTATTTTGGTTTCTTTGGATGTTACAACATCAGTGTTAAGATGCACCTTCACCAGGCAGTGCTGTAATGCTTAACCTCTATAGCTGAAACATGTTAACAACTAGGTATGTGACTTGAGATTCAATTACTGGAAAGACTGCTTCTTTCTCCCAGAGACCACTTGGCAGCTGAGATACTCAGCTGACAGCTCTGTGATTGAGGGGCAATACTGGTAACACATTCTTACAGAGAGGCATAAATCTAAAACTAGCATCCTATTTTTTTGTCCAGCACATACTAGAACCTTTATAGATATTGTTTGTAAGCTTTTCCACAAATATGTGAAAAGGCTGAGTTAGAAGACAGCAGGAAATTAAAGAATATAATATGAATTTTGAAACAATAACTGGCTATTTATGAGTTATGCAATTAAATCAATAAATCTGTATTTTTTCCATGAAAAGTTTTCAAGTTCTAGTGATTTTGTTCTACAGACTATTAAGACTATACATACAAATGCGGTATCTATCAATCAGTATCTATATATTCCCTCCTTAACAGAATTCTGGCATCAAAGATAGCTTATGAATTATCTGAATAATCAAAATAATGCATTTAGGTAAAAGAAAAGTCTACCAAGTTAGCTCATTGTCAAGACTCATTCAAGAAAACAAAACAGCATAACAGCATCAAAATGCTGTTCACCTGTTGTAGCTGCTCCAGGAAAATCTCAAACAACATTTTTATCCTAATATATACAATTACTGAAACATTCCATACTGATGTAGCTGTGATGTCAATTCCATATATTCAAACTAGTAAGGTCAGATCAGCTTTTAATATGGTCCAAGGCAATATTTATACCATTTAACTGTATGAATGTAAATCTCCATATCTATTTTGGAGAGTGTCTTCCAAGCATTTAAATTCCTCCACTGAAACCTTTTTGCTCATCCATCTCAGCTCCGTATCAGATGAGAATCCCTGATGAGGATTCTGAAACTTGAGTTAACCACTCAGTATAGAGTGTACCCCTAAAGGTTGTAGCATGTGCTGGAGTAAAATAGTATGTCAGATTTATGGCCTTTCTGTAAGAATGTTTCACCGTATTACCCTCCTGATTAAGCCACACAGCTGCCAGCTGAGCATGTCAGCTGCCAAGGGGTCTCTCTGGAAGGAAGATGCAATCTCTCCAATTAGGTGAATCAATGAAAAGTGGCTTATTAATATAACTTTAATGAAATCTTACTAAGTTAAAGATCCCCTCCCTACAGCAAGTAAAGGAGAAGATTCATTTCTTCTGATGTTATTAAAAACCTATCTTTTTTGACCACCTGTACATAATGCTTACCTTCCTCTGCAGCTCTCTATCTGGCTCCTTATATAGTATCTTTAGTATTTTGAAATGTACAAATATATTTTTTAAAAACACTTCTGTATCTTACCTAATCCTGATGAAGAAGAAACACTTCCTGTAATAGAAGATGTTTCAGTTTGGTCTGTCAGTAGTCCTTCCATTAAGGGTAAAGATAGTTCAGATGAAGGAACAGATGAATCATAGATTCCAGAATCTCGAGGCACATTTTTCAGATTTGAAGTTTTAACAGTATGTAACAATGGCTGAAGAACAGAGCTGCCACCACCCTGAATGTCCCGAGTTTCTATATCTTCTCCAAGGTTTAAGTGCTGAATTATACAATGAGAGTCTGAATTTCCAGCTGAAATAATATTTACATCTGTTTTGAGGTAAAAATCATCATCCGTCACCTGTTTATTCATTAAGTCATTTAAAACCAAGCCTGAGTCAAATTTTTCCATGACAGGCTCCGAGTAATGTAAAGGAGGTGGAAGGAAGGGAATAAATTGTTTCTCAAACCAATCCGGCTCCTGATCAATGAACTGATGCATATTGCAAATGGCAACATAAAGGGACCTACCAGATTTGCTCCTGAAATAATTCCTTTCACTAACACTAACAGGAAACACCTTTGCATCCTGAACACTAATGTCTCTGGAATGTAAATGTGAATAAAGCAGAGGGAGATTGTCCATGAGTTTATATTTTGTACTCAGATCCAGAATACCAGGGATGTCTCCTTCACAGGAGTAATCAAAATAGACTGCAATGAATTTGCAGAGGTCATTTGAATTCTGCTTTGCCTGACGAAGCTTCTCTGCAACAGTCAACACAGCAAACAGAAAGAGTTCTCCTTGTCCTGTGTCTTTGGTTACACCTCTGTGTTTCCAGTTCTTTTTTTCAACAAAGTATTTCATTCCCTTGGAACACACAATGATGATAAACTGAGACTCATTTATTTTCTTTATAAGCCACTCTTTCTGACCTTCTTTACAAATTTTTAGATCTTCCCATAAATCTAGAGCCACCTGGAAGAGAAAAGAACATTCTGGTTGATTTTTATTAATAAATGTATCTAATAAGCTAATTATAACATCTAAATGTTTTATAAATGCTCAGCAAGTCAGCTTGTATTTAGGCAACAATTGAAAATTAATCCTGAGTTTGTCTTGCCCTTGATGTAAACTCAAGAGGTTTTAAAAGAGATGCAAGTAATCTTACATTAAGATTAGAAAATCTATAATTAACACAGCATTGGTAGTGGACAAACTGGAATCAGCAGTATTAACCATGTCAGTAATTATTCACCAAAATAAGCAAGGCCTTATGTTCAGCCTAAGCTTTGCCTGTAGGCCGACTATTTCACTGGGCTAAGGAAGTCACTGAACCGCTAAGGTAAAAAGGACAACCTTCCAGATTGTTTTACAATGCTAGTTATTACATGAATCCGTTTTGTTGGTTATTTATTACTTAAAGTCTGAAGCATTTTAAGCCTGTGAATAAATTGTGAACATCCCCAAATATGTGGGGCATCGATTATTTTAATGTTTGGCCACCAGAGGTCAGACTTGCTGTATAGCTGAAAAAAGTTCAAATTCACACATTTAGATTGAGTGGCAGGATTAAAATTCAACAAAAATAAACTAGTAATTATCTTGACTTTTCTTACAATTATAAAGTGAATAAATGGCTGCATATTGATCATATTTTAGAAAACAGTCTCAAATTCTGAGCCTAGTATTTCAAAGTAGCAATTTGATGTCTTACAGCTTTAAATCAAAAATAAGAAAAAAGATGCTGATTTTACAGCAACAACGGAACAGAAAGGAAGTAAAAAAAAATCCACAAAAATCAGTATAGAATATCAACAAATACATAGATCTGCTGTATGAACAGGGTTCTTGATATATTCATGTGTGTATGTTTGTGCATGTATTACCACTTCAGAGTTCTGATGTGAAAGATATTTTTAGAAATACTGAACTATATCTTTAATACTTCTGTGGGTGCCAATTATAAAGAATTCTACACAGAAAAAGCAGTTAACATAAAACTCACTAAATATGGCTGAATAAGAGTCCTGGAAACAATGCAGTACACATTTTCCACAATTCTGTCTTCTATGCAGACTATGATAAGGAAACTTATGTAGGCAATATGTAGAAAAATAATGAAAATTACATCTGTTGAAAGGAGGCATTGAAATAGCCCACTTCAAGCATGTATCACTATGAGTTTTGTGAGTACTGTTTTAGTTAAAGCAATTCTGTTTACAGAAGGGATGTTGAGCTTACCTCACAGCCACAAAAGTCCTGAAGAAAATAAGCAAAGCACTGGATGACATTAATGTGTTTCTGGCAATCTTTACTGGAATAGCAGATGAACACTTTTGGCCGGGGATGAAGTCTTTCCACAGGGAGACCTGCAGCATATGCTGAAGATTCTGAACTCTCCTCATCTAGATGGGAATATATATTTTCTAAATTGGAAGAGAGGAAGAGAGTTCACACAATGAAAGTGTGTGTGTTTGTTTGCTCTAAAGTTTATTAGGCTCTTTAGTAAAGCACATAGTAAAGGCTTTTTTCAAATGACAATTCATTTCCAGCCTGAAAAATTGCATACCCTCTATTTACCAGCTTAGGACCTGCTACACATGTGGAACATACTTGGGAAGCGAAATGTGAACTTATTACTGTACAACTCAGAAACCTCAAGACAGTTTTAGTTTATAAATAGAATGATGTTGTTTCACCACGTTGTTCAAACACCATAGGCCTTAAGGATATACCATCATCAAGAGCTTCCTGCATAGCAGTCTTTTATTTACTTTTTTAATAAAACAGAAAAATGACACACCAGGTAAGAACATTAAACTCCAAGAATATAGATCCTTTCAGAACGTCATACAGTATCTCTCTGGTATGTTATGTATGGACATTGATTTGAATTAAGATAGTATTAACTTAAATCCAGATAGTTATTAGTGTTTTCTTTCTTGTATGGATGCTTTTACAGCAACTTCACACCAAGCTAATTCAATCTAGTTCTGCTGTTGGTTAAACTGTATTTTGGAATACTCATTTTTAACTCAAAATTAAACTTCCATCTACGGATTTATTTTACAACAATTTTATTTTTCATCAGGAATAACTAATCTGGAACACCTCTCTCTGTAGACAAATCCTCAGTGATTTGTCTTTTTGTTGGAACTGTGCTAACTGCAAACAAAGGAACAGCCATAGAAGCCCAGAAGGTGAAAGGATTTAACCCAGACAGCGTATAGCACTTGCAGCATACCTCATTTCCAAAATTCAGATGAATAACACAGATACGTAAGGCTTGGGGAATTTAACCTCTTTTTCCATATTCATGAAACCTCATGATTCCCTAGATTCCACAAAAAATGCCAATTGATTTTTAACATCTCAATGTAACAAGCACAGTTTGCCACATCCTGGACGCAGAGGAGGGAGAAGTCAGTGAAAAGGGATGGAAACTAAATTACAGAAGTTTCTGCAACTTCTGCAGAAAGACTGAAACTGCGAGTCTTAGGAAGAGTAAATTTAGGGAGAAGACTTAGGATGAAGTGTAGAGGCAACTTCCAGGAAAGTGAGCAAGTCTGCATTAATAGATACAAGTAGTATTTCAGACGGTGCTGAGAATTATATTTGTATCACATGGCTTTACTTTCCTTCTGGTTTAAAATAAATATTAACTAGACATTTCTGAATGAAATAAAGGAATGTTTAAAATAAGACAACTTACAGATATGTTCATATTCTACACTGACATGCAGTATTTTCATGAACAAAAAGGAAACCTTAAATCAAAAATATTTCCAGCTACTCTTCTCTTCTTTCTACAGTCAACTCCTGATTAGTTTTTTTTTTTTTTTTTTTTTTTAAGTAAAAATTAACTTTTAAAAAGTTAGTAGTACTTTTAATGACAAAAAAAATCACCATAAAGCACTGGATTAAGAATTTGCTACAAGCTTCCACACACAAAGGCTGTGGGAAGGAAAGACAAAGAAGTTAAAAAGAAAGCAAGCTCTTCAGAAGAAGGTATTTCTGGACTAAACCTAGGACGTTTTTAGTTGCAAATGTACATCTTAAATGAAACTCTGTATTGAACAAACTCTTACCTTGCTGCTTCTTGCGGCACATCACTGTGAAAAGTGTTGCAAATGCTGAAATGACAACTAAAGGGACTGTAATGGCAATAGCTCTTATTGGTCCAGCCCACGGAGAATGTACTTCAAAAAATAAAGCAGAATTAGGCATGGGTTTATTATAATTATTTAATCAAATCTTTACACTGAGAAAAAAAATTGCTGCAGCACACAATATTATCAGATGATTCTCAAATATACAAAGAAATCAAACATCATGTTCTGCTCCATTTTAAATAGTTCTTATGCTGATTGCACTCATCACCACAGCATCAGTGCAACTAACGTAAGCAACAAGAAGTAACAAGTGCTGTATGCCAACTCAGACTGTGTCATCACCCCCTACCCCACCCCCCATGAGGGGAACTTGACCTAAGTTTAGTTTTTAATACTATACACACCAGTCATTTGGCCTATCAAATTTTCATTCCAGAGTGCTGAACTAGCCACTTAGGGAAAAACTGAATTCCTGCAGAGATTACCTTTAGCAATGTGCATTAGCAGTCAGCTCATTTTGTCTGTTGCCTTCATCTATGTTTTTGGTCTGCAGTTATATTCTGAAATCCCTGTTTAATTTCTCAGTGACTGGTCTAATACATAGAGATGCCAAGCATTCACCTGACAGGTTTTTCACACTGCTAAATTTCATTTCATGGCTGAAGTGCACAGTCAGGTAGTGATCTTAGGCTGCTCTCATAGTTCATTACATTATTTCCACACTACTGCATGCATCATTTGTTTGCAATTAAGATACAGACTATGACTTTTCATATCCATATGCACAACAAATGTGACTTTCCCACAAAGATTTCCAACTATATATTGATCTAAACTGTACTAAATATAAATTTATAGAGATGCACATTTGTATGTGCAAGTGTGCATGTGTACTCCCTTTTCATTAGGTCAAAAGATCACAGTACATTAGCCTCAATCGTCTTGACTACAGAAAACAGACATGTCAAATCAATGTTTATTTTCAAAATAATTAAAAGTGAATTTAAGTTAATAATATATATACTGTATACTGCTTTAAAAAAAAACATACCTGGTTTTAGTGCATAGTGCATTGTTTTCCTTGTTGTGTTAGTGTCATCAACCAGCTTTGAAAAGTAAAAGTTGAATTTTATTTTGTAGAGATTTCATTTTATTATTTTCTGCAATATATAAACAACTATACCAACTTCACAACCAGATGAGAAACTTACTGTTCAAAATTTAAAATTAAAGAGCACCTTAAAGTAGTAACTAGTGAAATCACTCATCTTTGATCATACGTAGTTTACTGTTGCGATATTAACTTTTAGACTTCACCTACTGTTATCACCAAAAGAAATACACAGCTTTCAAGTATAGTATAGTATAATTGACCAAACTACAGAATTCTAATTAAGAATCAAAGTCCAAGAATTATGCAGGCCCACAATTTTACTTGAAGGCACAGATGAAAGTACTATGTGCTTAGAGAAGCAAAGCTATAGAAAGGTCAAGAACAATCTGCCTTTAGTTGCCCAAGGTACCTCAGTAAGGATGCCTGAAATCTAATTTTACCAAACAGTTTGACTTGAAATACTTTAGTTTCATTTTTCCCCCCATTAATATATTAATACAGCTGTAGTACAAATGAGTTTCTAAATATTACCTCAATTATATAGTCCCCTGGAGTTACGTTCTGAAGAATACAACTGGTAGTATCTGTGTTTTGCTCCTACATCAAAGAAAGAAAACACTTTGCTAGCCATTCAAATACTTTAAAAACCTAATACAAAATACAGTCACATTGATTTAGGAATGTATGGTGCTCTCCTGAAGTAGGACATCCTAAACCATAAAAACTGAATTTCTCTATTCAAATATGCAAGGACTACAATCCTCTCTGCAGAAATCAAGTATGATTGATTATACAAAAAAAAACTCAAAACCTTGGTCTAACACAAGCTAACATGTTCACCAGAGAGTTGTGGTGAATGGAGTCAAAGCCAGTTGGAGGCCGGTCACTAGTGGAGTCCCCCAGGGCTCAGTACTGGGACCAGTCCTCTTTAAACATCTTCATCGATGATCTGGACAAGGGGATCGAGTGCACCCTCAGCAAGTTTGCAGACGACACCAAGTTAGGTGCGTGTGTCGATCTGCTTGAGGGTAGGAAGGCTCTGCAGGAGGATCTGGATAGGCTGGACCGATGGGCCAAGGCCAACTGCATGAAGTTCAACAAGGCCAAGTGCCGGGTCCTGCACCTGGGGCACAACAACCCCAAGCAGAGCTACAGGCTGGGAGATGTGTGGTTAGAAAGCTGCCTGGCAGAGAAGGACCTGGGAGTATTGGTTGACAGTCGGCTGAATATGAGCCAGCAGTGTGCTCAGGCAGCCAAGACGGCCAGCAGCATCCTGGCTTGCATAAGAAACAGTGTGGCCAGCAGGTCCAGGGAAGTGATTGTCCCCCTGTACTCGGCTCTGGTGAGGCCGCACCTCAAGTACTGCGTTCAGTTTTGGGCCCCTGGCTCCAAGAAGGCCGAGTCCAGAGAAGGGCTACGAAGCTGGTGAAGGGTCTGGAGAACAAGTCTTATGAGGAGCAGCTGAGGGAGCTGGGACTGTTTAGCCTGGAGAAGAGGAGGCTCAGGGGTGACCTCATTGCACTCTACAGGTTCCTTAAAGAAGGCTGTAGCGAGGTGGCGGTTGGTCTATTCTCCCACGTGCCTGGTGACAGGACGAGGGGGAATGGGCTAAAGTTGCGCCAGGGGAGGTTTAGGTTGGATATTAGGAAGAACTTCTTTACTGAACGGGTTGTTAGTCACTGGAATAGGCTGCCCAGGGAAGTGGTTGAGTCACCATCCCTGGAGGTCTTTAAAAGATGTTTAGATGTAGAGCTTAGGGATATGGTTTAGTGGAATATTTGTTAGCGTTAGGTCAGAGGTTGGACTCGGTGATCTTGGAGGTCTCTTCCAACCTAGACTATTCTGTGATTCTGTGAAGCTGTGTTATGCCCTGAAACTCCCTAGCTTTCAGAGACTTAGGATCAAAGGTTGACCATTGAGATCAGATTTGCTATTAAATGCTAACCAAAGTTAAGGGAAACAATATAGCAAATTGCAGCTCCCATAAGAGGACATACACACAGTTGTAAAAGAATCACAGCCTACTACCACCCATACTGAAATGAGAGCTATCTTGTGATACCATCTCAAATGAATAATCTTTAAAGTGGTAAAATTTAGTGTAGAGATAGTATACCATGATAAGAATATTTTTTTGACAAAAATAATAAACTGCAGTTTGAAGTACTCATCAATTACATGGTCTTTAAAAGAGAGAACAGTCTCTTCCTCTTTGCTTATAGTATCCAGCACCAATAGAGCACTCAAGCCTGGTTTTGACTGATGAGTTCTATCACAATGCAATTGTTATTTACAGAAATAGTACTAAATAAATTAAAATTTTAAAAACAATAGTATTCTGTATTATAGTAAGTTTTTAAAGTTTCTGTAAAACCTTAGAACATCTATGTTAATGGGTTCTGTGCTCTTAAGAGTTGAAAAATGCAGTAACGTACCTGTTTGCAGGTCTTCTGCTTAAATGGTCCTTCATGCTTAAGTTTGTAGTGAAGAAAGTAGTATCTAAACCCAAAGTTGTGAGGAGCATGATCAAAAGACACTTGCACGTTAAAACCCTGCTGGGTAATACTCAGATTTCTTGGCTTCCAGTCTGTCAGAGGAGATATTCATGAATTGGCAACTGACTCTTCAATGACAGTGACTTATTATAAGATAAATATAAAGAAAAAATTATATTTAACTTACAAGGTTTGCAGACAAGGTTTTCTGGCTGTAGCAACAACTCACATGCTACAAACACACACAAAAAAATTAATGATACAGTATCAAAATGCTATTTAAAGAAAAAAATAAAGGGCAAAATAAGGGAGTTACTTCAGCATTTTGAGGGCAGTACTCTTCATTCCTTTCCCAGTCTATAATATGCCTGGAGTAAATATATTTTGCAAACCCAGCTTCTATGTTATGATTGAAGTTCTTTCTCATCTTTATATGATAAACATAGGTTCAGTAATTTGAAAATAGTAGTCCGTAGTGAGACAAAGGGGATAGCACCAGGCACAGCTCAGCAGGAGAGGAAGAAGTTGAAACTGGCCTTAATTACATTTACTTAAAATAAATAAGTATGCTGAGCACACAAATGCTACTTTGGTACATATCATCAGACAGACTTGAAAATATTTTAAGAAAGTTTTATACAGAAAAAAACACCCACGAGATACATACAAATGTTACACCCAAAAGGGTGCTTAGAGTTAGACTGCCATCAGACTATTTAAGCACTGAGGAGTTTAAGTTCCTTCTCTTTAGCTCCAATGAGAATTGCTAATTGCTAAATAATTTTGAGAAATTCTACTTGAGTTGTTACTATCTAGTTTGATATATACTCGTCTGTATTTATGCCTATATACCCATTCTTGAAACTTTTCTCAAAAGCAATAACAATCTGAGCTTGTTCACAATGTCCAGTGAGGGGAAGGAAAGGAGTTAATACAAGTTTATTTTTCTGGTTGTTGGCTAACATGTATTATATGCCATAAATTTATCAGAGGCATGCAAGTTCTTGCCATGTAACACCAGTCATTCCTTCAAAGACTATGTCAATACCTATCTTAACCCAGTCTCCCCTAACATCATCATCTGCTACGTGAAAAGCTACTCTTTTACATCAGAAAAGCTTTTTCTGACATGAAAAAAAAAAAAAAAGGAGGGGAGGGGAGTAAAGAAAGAGATGTTATGTAATACTATATTGTACAGAATACTTACGTCGAGTCCGGAAGAAAAATGGGTGATAATTACTTTCATTTTTAATGGAAGGAAAAGGAACAATCTTTACAAAGTAATCTGTTTCAAACTTCAGATTTAGGAAGGGATGAGATTCCACTCCCTACACAAAAACACAAGATTGCAACTATTACAATTAAAAGTATTTTCTCTCAAATAGGCCCACAGTTCTGCAAACAGAAGCTAATACATTAAGAACCCTTTATTCATCCCTCTGCTACACACCATCATTAGGAAGCATTATACAGAATCGAGATATGGACTGTTTCAAACATGCACCTGTACTCCACAGTCACCCAAAAAGATTTCATGACAATTTCCAGCCTCAGAAAAAATTCTACAGAAGGGGACTACGTCTATCTCTAGATCGACAACTATTCATTAAAGAAAAATAATGTTAGGAAGTGATCTGCATCCTAGTAAACAGCACATTAAACATGTATCTATGTAAATATATGCACATTTATACACAGCAAATAAATGCTTTCAAGACTTCACACAATCAAGTAACAATAAAATATTTCTTGAAACAAAGCACTTACTGTTCGTTTAAAACTTGGGCTGAGCTGCTTCGGATCTTTTAAAACCATCTGCTGACATTGTCTTCCTTCAGATTTTAACTCCTCGAGGGTGACTCGAAATCCTTTCAGGTATTCAATCCCTGCAAACAGCAGGGCATTTAAATAGACTAATATTTCAAAAGGTATTCTGTGATATTTTATACAGTATGAAGATAGTTCATTTGTCTTTAAAAATAAATCCTAACATTCATATGAAATACGTTTGTGTTTTAATACTTGCCATTGTGTGTCAGTTCTTCCAACATTTTCTATCTTGCCTTTTTAGAATTCAGCCTTTGGCGATGGCTATAATTACCGCATACTTGTGTAATGCCTAGAGCAGAGGGGCCCACATTGCAGACAGGGCTTCCAAATTATCCTTGCAATCTAAATAATCAGTAACTTCATCTCCTGTATTTCACAGGAGCATCATATTTCCATTATTTGCAATAAAATTCTTTATAAGACATTCTTATAATTTATAAACTGCTAGGTTAAAGTGATAGTAGTTGTTACAACTTTTTTGTTTCTATTATACTGCAGGATAACAGGAATATTGACTTAAATGGAATTGAATTTATTCCAGTGAGTGCATACATCCAGTTATTTGTAAGTGATGCCAAAATTATACCCTTTTTCAAGCTACTCTAACATAATCAACTCTCAGCACAGTCTTTGCATTTCTTCACAATGTTCTCATCACTGAGTTACTTCATTGCATGACTAAAAAGAGTCCTGGTGATGCAAATGTTACAGGAGAATGTCAGTGTTATGCTGTGATAGTTTTGTGGCTCAGGTATCAAAGTCACTGCACTGTTCTTCAAGACTAACTAGCATTACTCCATCTAATTACATCCGTTCAACAGCATTTCATATGGCAGAATACACATTTATCAAAGGCACAGATGCAGCTTTCGTAAAGCTACATGTGTGAAGAATCAAAACATGAATTTGACTACTTACTATGTTTGGCAAACTAAAAAAAAAAAAAAAAAAAAAAGTATGATTTTCAAGCCCCCTCTGTTCCACTAGATTTATTATTATCATTTATAATCACGTATATGAGAAAGACGGTGCATTGCCCAATATGTTCTTAATATTCCATGGAACAAAAGCACTTTTTGTGTTTACTTGAAGACCATGAAAGAGAAAGTGTCCAGTCTCCATGTTACCTGAGATGTTTCAACAGCAGTTCTGTCCTCACGCTTTCCAGAGGATTAACCTCTAATCATTACAAGAAAGAACACCAAGCTTTGTTTGCCATAGAGACTTGATTCACCCAGTCTGCAGCTGAAGATTACCAAATGGTTTCAACTGCACAGTTTCGCAGTGTAGTTTCCACATACTGTCTTAAACCCCAGTAATTAATTATTATTTTCTGTTACAAATTTAATGTGTTATCAAATTCTGAAGGCACGAATTAATACCAGGAAGTTGCAAAGAAAATCCGACGATTTTTTCTTAGCTAAAATGCTTGTTTTAATAAATGTAGGTCTATTCTAAAAAGGCATGTCAAGTTCAAGAATACAAATCTTCATTAGCAGCCATATCTCATCACTTAGGGTGCAATCTTACCACATAAAGGCAAACATCCAGCTCTTATTAAATATAAGAAAAAAAATAATTGAAAAGCTTTTTGAGGAATTACAAACCACAAAGTATCAATTTGATCTTATCTGCTGTATGAGCAAAAGAATAGGCAACAAACAAATGTTTTAATTCTGAAAAATGTCTTGCGCTTAACTCTAATTGTAATGATGTACTTGGTACTGAAAAGCAGCTTTGCAGATAAAATTCTTGAATGAATTAGTAAAAACATTCAGGAAGGAAACTCCAGGTTTTTCATTGGCTAAACAATGGTCACTGAAGAAAATGAGTTTATATTAATTACTTTATTCAGCACTGTAATGAGTATGTAAGAAAAACAAATGGTGAGATGCTGTATAGAGAGAGCACACACTACTGCAGTGGTCTCCAAACTTTTTTGATCATACATATCTACCAGTAAAAAAAAACCTTGAGCACAAACTACCAATATTAACACATATATATAGTTTATAAATTATAATTATAAATTTATATAAAAATATAATATATTTATAATAATATATTACATATAATAATGTATATTATATATTTATATAAATATATTATATTATATATAATACATATATTTATATATTATAATACATGTTGCATATTATATTTATATAAATATATAATTATAAATTTATAAAAATAGAAATTAAAAAGTATGATATAAAGACAAAAACTTTTTAAAACTTTTTAAAAAATACTTATTTTATCAAATAAATTTTTGTTCCCACTTAAAGATCTATCAGTTATAATAGCATTTTTAGTGGGACCTATATGATTGAACATGCTTCATTAATTTCAAAAATTTTGGTTTTAACATTTTGTGACACATCAATTCAAAAATCTGGTTCTACAATTCAGTTTATTTTGATACTTGGTTTTAATGGCTGTCACAGCTGGAAATACAACCTCATAAAGAGAGACAAGATTCCAAAGGAGGAAGTGCATCATCAGCTATGTTTACTCCATTTTCCTCTACTACTTACCAATGGCATTTGCTGTCCAAAGTATTGTTACTGCAACCTGTTCGTAACATGCATACTGACTAATTGTTATATTCTGCACATCTCCGATCACATGTTTTCCCAATGAATTCAGATAAAGAGTGCAGTCTAAAAACAGAGGAAAAAATGCTTTAAGGAAAACATACTAGCTTATTATCTTGTGCCATACCAAAGAATTCTGTATATTATTCAGTTTCAGCAAGACATACATCTCTCCTAATGAATAAAGAATGAAATTAATTTCCTAACTTTTCTTGAAGGCTAAGCCAAAAAAAGTATGTGTACACTATTTCATTAAAACAACAACAACAACAAACTGTATAGTAAATTTGGGCGAACCTTTTGTCTTAGGACAATGAAAAACTTTCCAAATCATTGAGTGCAACCACTCACCAGTTGCAAAAGCCTAATCTGCAGGACTCCAAAGATTACCAGTTTATAATACCAGTGTAGCCTGTATCACATAAAGTAAACACGTATGTGATTTAAACAAAAAAAGTAATACCAAATTTTATTACTTTTAAAGCCTTACAGTATTTAGGCTCATATTCTGTGGCACAAAGAGAGGTAGTGGCTAGAGAATTCAATAGTTCTGAAGCATAACATACATGAAGATGTACACATTAAAAAAATCCCACTTTTGAACGAGTAAAACCAACAAGCTAATCAGTGGATTTTATATTACTGGCCAACGAGTGAAGGGAATGACAGCATGAACTTCCTCTGAGGAGAATAGAGTATCTCTTTCAATGGAAACTTTGAAGTAACAGCTTTTTGCTAGCTCTGGAACTAATTAATAGAAAGCCCAGGATTTTGGATCCTGATTGATAGAATCTTATGGTCAAATGACAATTTGACAAAATTGTATTTTAGCACAAATATCTGAGGTTTGACTGTGAGTCATTGATTTACTTTTTTTTTTTTTTTTTTTTTTTTTTAAAGAAAAACAGAATTAGGAAGAAAACAGCTGGGGAGAAGTGTACACTTTTCAGGAAATCACTTTTTACTCAACAACAAGTGAACTACTGAAACCTACAAATATTTGTTTTTCACCTGAATAAATAATCAACCCAACTAATTTAAGAACATAAACCAGAATCTCATTAGAGTTATTGCATGGCAAAATAAAAGCATTTAAATCACAGCCAGCAAGCCCAATACTCTTGTGTGCTGGCTTATTCAGTATAAGATTGTATTTCCACATTATATGAACTCTTTAGCCTTGATATCAGGGACCTCTTTCCCTGGCACTGTGTAACTCAACTCCTTTGGCCAGCAAGTGTGCAGTGCCAGCACAACTTTGAATTAACACTTGTCATTGGTTAATCACAGCTCCTGGTGCCAGAATTAATGGAAAAAACATGACAGATACTGGGACTTAAACGGGCTCTGTTGTGTTAACTAAACATGGGAATCTCTGCTCTCACTGATATTTTTTCCTGTTTTCCTCTATACATATAACAAATTTTTTTTTTGAAGTTCTCTCTTGTACAATCTGACATGCTTAAATTTTGCTCATTTTCTTTAAGCATTAACAGCAGATTAGATAATAAATGAATTCACAAGGAAAGATTCCAAACGCAGAAATAAGCATAAAAATAGAGTAGCATAAGGATGATTGGAATTAACTCTCTGAGTAGGAAAAAAAAAAAAAAAAAAAAAAAAAAAAAGTAAGTGACTTGTATTGGCATTAGCATTAATACAAACATTGCTGTTGCTGCTGTAAATTAAGACCTTCTCTTGAATGCACATTGAATGTACAATGATGATGGACACTAAATGCCCCCAAATAGGTAAATTTCCAATGCACTTAATATTCATGCTTCCCTGAATGGAAAACACATGTGACACAAACCTTTAAAAAAAAAAAAAAAAAAAAAAAAAAAAAAAAAAAACTGAACTATAAAATACAGCCATTTAGCAGATCCTTGAAGAGTTTCAAGGTATTATTGCTGCAATCTTCTTATTACAAATATTATGATTGTTGGTTTAGCTGCAATATAAACCATGTACATCACACCTTTGCTAAAGTACTAAAACCACCTGACTTCACTGAAATATGGATAGTTTTCCACTAATCTGGGCTCTTTGGGCTCTTTTTGGACTGTAGCTAATCTGAAGCTTCTTGTATTTCACCCAGATGAAGAGACATTACTTATCTTCAATGCTAAAATTCCACATTAATCCTTATAGACATATATTTTAAAAATATTTTTCCTGTATACAGATATAAATTACATGTATTTTCTACATGAAACATGGCTTTCTACTTGATTTTTTTCCAGAAAAATTGCACATCAAAATGCATAAAGCTCGAAATAATGCTTTCTGACGAATTGGTATGTAGTAAATCTTTCAATGACTGCATTCTTCCCCAGAGTAAAAACATCCTTCATAATTCTCCTACCAATAATGAGTAAATGATCTGAAAGTGAAACTACTGCAGATGATTAGACCATATTATTCTAATCAGTGAAATGCAGGAAAGACAAGACCCAGCTGACCCAGCTGCAACAGATCTAGATTTCAAAGTTATTTCAAAACTAAAGAGCTTATAATATTCTTAGTGCCCTTTTTAAGAAAGATGCTGGTATACATTGACAACAGTGTCAATGTATTTTGTGATTATATTGCAGATTTTCAACTTACTGTCATATTTAAAGGTGATATTGAGTAGCACATTCATCTTGGTGGCTGGTGACAGGCCCTGTAGAAAAATATCAGGAAAATAATTTAAATAAAATGACCTACTTTGAGCATTGTGTTTTTTTTTTTTTTTTTTTTTTTTTTTTGTAAATAGTTTTTTGGAGAATGACAGAACTCATGAGGTTTTCTTCCTTCTGTTTGGGCACACCATCAGTCAGACAATCTGAATACAAAACAGATTGCATATACCTGCATGTGCTCACCTGCCACCAACTTGCCAAATGTAATACACAAGATGTAAAAACAAAGAGAAAAGAAAGTAGTCTGTCCTGCCCAACAGATGTGAACCACAAATTCATTTTTTAAATAAAGGTATCTAATATTCTCAACTTCCATCATCTAGGTTAATGATGCCTGTACAAAACAAAACCACCTTTAATCAAGATTTAAGGATACATCAAATTGAGTTCTCTAGGGCATATACAGTGCAGAAAAGAAGAGAAACGACAATCTGTTGCAAAGCTGATGCCAAATCTATAGTCATGAAAAAGAATATCAGAAGTTCAAGCAAAAAGAAGAAAAAATATACTGTTAAGCACTGTGGCTATAGTATTCTGTTTTCTTGAAGATCATTTCCAAGAAAAAAAAAATAAGGTAGGAGCAAAACAGTAAATAAAGTGGTTAAAGAGCATTCATCAGCTCCCAGACATTCCTCATCTTATTAACCTCCTCAAAACAGGTGTCTGAAGGACTCTATTACTTCATTGTTCACTGGGCAAACTAAGAAACCAAATTTTCATCACGCTCAGAATTCACCCGTAATCAAGTCATCCTTTTATTGTAAGTTTAGTATTATTCAATGCTCACATGGAACTCAAAGATCAACATAAGCAGAGGTACAATAAGGCAGGACAAAAAAATACCTACAGCCCGGTTCATCAGGGTGCCTGGACTGTATATGGGAGGAATGGTTACTGCAGAGCATCAATGCCTTGTGTCCAGATATGTGCCCATGCCTGCCCTTCACTAACTTATTATATACAGATACATTTATACGTAACTACTGTTGCTGTGCTGTATCATTTTTGTGGAATTTACATTTCAACGTACTTTGAGTCCGATGTGGTTTATGCGCTGGGACAGTCTTCTGGTTTATTTATGTCAGAGGCCCCCATCTAGAGACTTCCATCATTTTAACATGTATTGTAAACATTTTAAAGATTTTTTTTTGCTGAGAAAAGGTTAATTAGACAAACATACAGACATGAAATTTAAATTCCAATCTTTCCATTGATTATTGGCTAAAATCAACAAAGAGTTGAAGGGGAACAAATGATACTGTGAATTTCCAACTGGAATAATTCTAATGATTTTATTTTATAACTTTCTCAGTAGGAGAGCATATTGCAGAAATCCATTCTGCCATATCATACACCCTTTTCTATTATCAAATATTATCAAAACAGACAACGCCTCAACCAAGGACCAATTGCAGAACTATCCCATTGCTCTTCCAGGGGAATCTGAACACATTTGCAGGCAGATGACTGGTGTGTCTCTTACACCTACACAGAAGAACATTGGACTTAGAGGTAGCAATGACTTACCTTTCAGAAATCACTGAAATGGCTTTGGAAACACAAAACGTAGGGTTACACTAACCCTTACTAGACACAAAGTTCAAAACTGTAACAAAAAAAAAACACTACCCTTTAAAATAAATTATATCTGGTTTTACCACTACAATATAAAGAGCAGAAGTTAATCGTATAAAAGGAGTCCAACTGTAATCAGATGTTGTCAGGATCACGTGTAAACATGCACTGCCTCTCACTTTATAGGTTTAGAAAGAAGAACAAAAAAAAAAATGAGTAAAGTAACCTTAAAAAAAATGCAAAATATATCACATAAGGAATAAAAGCAAAGCAGAATTTGACTTTGTTCTTGGAAGTGAATTTTGTAATCTCACTTTCTTCTTAGGTGGCTTTTCATTTGTTTAGCTTTCAATTAGTTTGGCATTAAGCAAGCTGCTATCAGAAAAGGCTTCCTGAAACAGGAAGGTGACAATTTTTTCCAGTCTTAACTTTTCTACTAATTTCTGTTCTCTTCTGAAATATTTTCTGTTTCTTTTACGCTATTTAAAAAAAAATCTCATTTAATTTTAACTAGGGCAAAACAAAGACACATTATGTGTTTGATAAAATATGAAAAAAAAAAAAAAGAAAACAAACTTATTAACTTTTTATATTTACAAATGAGCAAAGGCAGACAAGCCATTAAATTAATGTCTTCCTTTTATGTTACAGAGCTGAAGTTCTGAGGATGACAGGCAAATTCTATCAAACCTCACTGAAAACCAGCACAAGGATTTTAATTAATTTGATCTTTCACACCCTAAATTTAAAAACTGTCTAAAAGGTCCAGAAAGACTGTAGATATTTGGAAGAGTTAGGTGTACCTTAAAATGTTGAAATAGATAATTGCCATATGAGCTGTAAGTTATAACATGTATGCTAATCAGACAACTTATCATGTTAAAATTTGCTACTAATCCTCCAAATACTTCCTGCCGTGAGTTGAACAAATTCTTCCAGGAAGCATTCCCTTCTATTTAAGCCATAAAGTAGTTGTGCTCTTTAAATGGCTTATAGCTAAGACAATTTGTTTAGAGCAACTGACTTTACAACTATAAATAGTAATGTTATGGCCTTAGGGTACTACATTCTTAGTTAATTAACAACTACCATTTGTTGAATTTACATGCAGCTTTTAAGTTATTCTGAACATTGCTAGAAAGCAAGTCTCCATTGCCTGGGGCTTTGTCTATAAAACCCCCTTTGGTCCACATACTTCTTTACACCGGGACTAAAAAATACATAGGAAAGAAAATAACCAAAACACATTTAAGAAAAACTGTAGACCACTGATCTATAAACAGATATTCAAAGTTGAAATGCACAGATTAAATTACAAGTAATCTTGTTTGTTAAAAAGTGGAGGTGGGGTCTGTTATCTGTAATAACATTAAATCTCACAGTATGTGAGCTCAAAACAGAACTTTGCAGAAAACATGATAAGCTAAGATCCAAATCCCACATCTCTGTTGGGCAAGCAAGTCAGAATGAATTTCCACCACAGCACACATACCTCAAGTCACATAGATCAAGGCTGGATCTGTTTCTCAATCCACATCAACAACTTGGATAGTTAAGATTGTAAGATATCTTAAATTAGCAGAGTTCTGAATACCACTAATACACCTCATCTCCAGAAGAACAAATGACTAACTCATCTGGATGATCAAGGCATGTGCAGGCATTTCATTTTAAGCATCCATCTTTCAACATGTAAAAGTAGATTATTCATAAGAGACAAAGACTATTATTATTGAAGGGTAATATCTACTTTGTTTATAGTTTTCTAATATCTGCCCTACATATACAGTAACTACTTATTAATGAAATGCACTTAGAACAACTGTTTCTCCCCATTATGAGGCCAGAGAGGAACAAAGTTAGGATTCTATTTCCAGGAGAGAGAGAGAGAAAAAAAAATAAATAAATAAAAAAATAAAGAAAATTTTAACCACAGGAACTAATTTTGCCTCTGAGGAAAGTTAAATTTAACTAACGTCTGCCTTCAGAGGCCATAAGTAAATAAAATAAAATGGAAATAATTTTATTTTAAATCTGCTTTATTTTTGTTGTTGATCTTTTTCCTCTTCAATTCAAAACACATACTGTTTCATATTCTTTGTCAAGCTGAAAGTAATATTTTTTTTATTTGACACTTCCTGCCAGAGATGAAATTGACGATTTCAGAGTTGTCTTATGACTAACCATTTTACAAACAATACTGAAGTTGACTTCAACATTCAATTTTTTTGAGCAAACACACTTTCATTCAAGAAAGGCAATTTGTGCGTGTGAATAGGCACTGTCAGGCAGCCACTTTAAGATCAATACAAGGAAACGGAGATACATGCTAGCACTAATTACAGAGATCTGGTAAAGGAGGTAGGAAATCACTACCCCTCAAGCGTAACCTTGTGCACCAGACCAAAACAGTAATCATGATTCATCTTTCATATGTTGTTAATCAATGCACACATGGTCCTAATTTCATGCTCCCCTAAGGCAAACTGAAGGGACAATTGTTTTTGAACTCTAACATCAAGATGAATAATCAATGTTCATCATACTCAGTGCTCAGTAAGCTAGGGGCTTTATATTTGACATCTGCTGTTTTCATTTTAAAGTTTTCTTGGTATTTTCAATCAAGTTAAAATATTTCTACAACCATTAATGAAAGGATTAAATATCTGTATTATTCATACACCTGCATTCTGGACTGCTTCCAAAAGAATATAACAGAAAATGTAATCCACAATCATGTCTGCTATATAATTTGTGTATACTCCACTGACTGCAGAATGAATTCTAAACACTGGCTTTGTACTGTTAGTACTATATTCTTGATGTAACTGCTTATTCCAACTCTAAATGTTTCTCATATTTGCCTTTAGATATATATCTTCCTGCATTGCATACACAAATTATGGGAATAACGTTTAAAAATAAAAATATCAGTTACAGTGGAGAAGTTTTAATAAAAGTGAATACATGGATCAATAGGCTTCTCAGTGCCTATTTCAGGCTTGAAATTGTGACCAGGATTCCTCAAAACATTCTCTTTCAACTTCTGCTAATAAGTCAGTTTCTTTTATGTTCTTTCCCAAAAATCATTACATAATTACATATGTAATTACATAATTACATAATTACATCATTGCATAAGAAATTACCAGATTTTAGTCTGTTCTGTTATTTATTTACAGTTTGACTGCTTCATCTTTAGAGCCACTGCAAGTAAGTTCAGCTGCAGAGGAGCTGAATGTGTCTTTGTGGCATTTGCATCCTGAATTTGGCCTGAGATACAAAAAGCATTACTTCATTATAAACTATGTATTGGGGAAATGAAAGATTCGTTCACAAATGTGAAGAAACTTCAAAAATCAAACCCACCCACCCCAGCAGTAAGTATGCGTAAGTATTATTTAATGGTGCTGCAGAACCGTACAGTATATACTGTACACTTCCGTCCCATGGATCATATTTTGAAAATAGTGATGTAAAGAATACATTAATGAGAGATAGGAAAGGAAATATTAACTATAATTTACTGTTGCATACATTAGCTAAATTAGTAATGTTCAAGCTTCAGAAAAAAAAAATAGTCTCTGACTAGTCTATTCTGAGCAATGGCGTCATAAAAAAAAAAAAGTAGTGACCATCTTCTAGAGACTGTTGTAAGGAAAAGAAATAGTAGCAAGATCAAAAATAAGTGCATGATAAATTCTGGGAGCAGCAGAAAAGTCCAAAAATAAACCAGTAAACGGAGAAAAACTAGAAGCATACACGGATGAGGAGCAACAATTGTTTGAGCAGACTAGAAATCCATCTATCTAAATGCACTACAACAGGTGCAGAGGCACAAATGAATTTATGTGGAAGCAAGCAGGAGCCGGACATTTAAATAATAAATGTGTTAGTTATTCTAAAGGTGAAAGGAAATATGTCAAGATCAAAACAAAATTAAAGAGACACTTAAGGTCACATAGAAAGATGCATATGTGATGACGCTAATTTTAAATATAAGCAGAATGGTTGAGAAAAAGAACATCCAAATGCTATATCCTATTTGGAGAGCCACTCTTACAATGAAAATTCTAAAATGGGGTGGTTAGGTTGCTATGGATTTTTTTTTTTTTTTTCAAAAGAGCCTTCTAATACTTCAAAGCAATCTCTGCCTTAAAAAAATAAAAAAATAAAAAGTATGAAAACATGCTTTTGAGTGGGAAGCAATTGCAAAAATTAAGTGGGTTCTGATAACTGATATTTACAAAGCAGCTTCTTTGAGGAGATTTCCCCATTCCCGTATTTTGAGACGCATTCATGCTTGGTGTGAGCATGTACAATTCCACTGAAGTCAGTGGCATAATCACCTCCCGCAGTCAGGTCTAGATTTAGCCAGCAGTCTTTTCGATCAATGTTTTTGTTTCTTTTCCTGCAGTTCCTCAAATTGTTAGAATTTGTCCTCAAGCATCACAAGATGTGGATTCCCAGATCCAGCAGCCCTGAGAACACCTGACTTCTGCATTTGGGGATTTGCAAACATTACTCTGAGTTGACAGAAGCAGAGACTGCAAAGCTTTAATTTTAGCATCCCCAAGACTATTTCTGTCCCTAACCCTTTTACATCACTTTACTTTCAATCCCTCTTGTAAGAAAAACAAAAAGAAAAATTACAGCCAAGCAGTGTTTCTCTCAGATCAACAAGAAAATCCTCTGGTGCTCACGACATACTAAATACTTAGTTACAAGCAATGCCAAAGCCGCAAGATAAGCATGCACAGGAACAACAGTTTAGCAGCAGAAAAACTAGTATAAAGCCTCATATCAGAACTCAGTACTAAACCTCAAATATTGCCAATAACATTTGCAACCCCAACATCCCCATTCACTGCCCTGCCCTCTCTATATGTGGAGCCTCTGGCCAGCCCTTCCCCACACAGCCTCCTCAAGAGCAGCCTGTTGTGTTCAAAGACTTTTCCTTGCACGTTACTTGCAAAAAATCAACAGTAAGTCTCCAGGTGTCAGCACATCAACACAATTGTCCCTTTCAGACAGAGCATTAGGTTGTCTCGTAGATTGATTAGGTCCAGCCTCTGAACATGGAGAAGCCCCCATTCCAGGTGAAGCCCCCTCAGTGCAGTGCGGTGCAGCCTGGCAGGGAGCAGCAGGCCTAGTGCAGACACAGCTCACCTCCCTTTGTCTTAGAAACGTTGGACATGTTCACATTTGGCATATTCCTTCTCCATCTCCCAGAATACAGCTTTTTTACCCCAGTTCAAGCCCTGTGACTGAGCATTATGAAGCATTCACTCTAACCTTTTTTAAAAAGAAGTACTAACATACTGTTCTGGCATTTCTACTAGGTACAGTTTTCTCAAGTTCCTCCTGCCATGAAAGGATATTGAATTATGCAGCTACTGACTTAAATCCTGTCAGAGGATGAGGCAGACCTTAAAAACACGCTTGTATACTTGTGTGACAGCTAGTCTCATGGGGGTCATGTAAGATTTTCAAGTTGAACATGCTAACTGAAGATCACTGATTAAAGTGTACCCTACCAAAAAAAAAGCAAGGAACCAACCAACTGAACAACATAATACCAGAAAAATGTATTATTGCCTCATTCCTGGCTATTTAGGTCTCTATTTTTAAAAAAGAGAATGTGGAAAGGTAGCTTAAACTTTATCAGTCAATCCAATAGAGAGGTAGGAAATCATAATAAAGAAATAAGAAATAATATGAGAAGTATTTACAGCTTGATTCTTCAGTACACAAGATGGCTCCACGCAGCTGTTCACTGAACGTATGTCGACTGGTTTGCTTTAAAGAACAGACAGTTCTTAAAGCCACAACTTAATGACAATAGAAGCAAGTTTAATCCATACTGTTTGCTGCCTACCGTGAAAATCTTAAATCTCTCAGTCAAGCCCAGGAATTCAATGCAGCGAAGTGTGGCAGAAAAAGGGCACCAGCTCTTACTTCTCTCAGGCAATTTGCTAGATTGCCTAAGAAGTTTTCTATAGTCTGCCCTGTCACACTTGATTTTTTCCAACTTTCTTGTGTGAATAATGTTAAATTAAAAGCCTTCTAAAACCTTAAAAAGCCCCTGAAAAATTATCAGAATATTTTCAAGCCATGCACATTCCCCGTGAACATGATAGAAATGTGCTAAGGATACTCAAATGCCAAAAATCTGTAGTTAAACTAGTGCTCCCTTACCTGTGGGATGTGATCCCTGGCAGGAGGGACAGGAGAGGAGACAAGGCAATGGGGAAAGGGAAGAGGAGAACAAGCAATGCCAAGCCAGGTGCACAACTGGTAGCTGGGCCTTGGAAGTAATGGGGTGCAGAGGTACAGATGTTTTCAGAGGGACCCCAGACAATTCAGTTTGAGAAATACTGACTTGTGCTTTGAACAAATAGAATAACTCTCTTCTGAAATAATGGAAGAGGTGAAATTAATGAAGCCTGCTATGCACACTTACTGCTTAAACATAGCATCCTATACAATGAACAAGCTAAAGGAACAATTCTGTAAGCACAAGATTTTAGTTTTTGCATAACTACTTTATACTAGCATATCTAGGAAACAATAAAACATATTATTTAATTGACTGTCCACTTACTCGAAAACTTGCAGAACCATAACCTGAGAGGGATAGTTTTTGTTTATTTTTGTATAATACTGGACACGTAATTCCCCATCTTTAAAGGAAGGCCATGTTTCATATTTTCCATTCTCTCTCTTTTTTTTCTCACCAGGGCTCTCTCACTACTTTTACACTCATCATCTTACACAATGTGATCTGTCTCAATTGGCACACCAGATTTGTAAACCAAATTTGTTAGCATGCTAGTCCAAGTACTCTGCACAGATGAAGATGTAATGGACAACTACTGTAATAGACAAAATTTTGCTAATAAGATATGTTACATAGCATGCAATCATTTGCTACAAGTGTTTTAAAAATCTACACTTTATTTTGCATTTATATTCACAATTACTATTATTTATGGGTAGTTTTTTTTTTTTTGCTCTTTACTTCTCAATTTCATTACAGAGTGCATGCATGAGCACACACATACACAAAAAAAAAAAAACACACTTAAAACAATTCTGAGTGAAACTGTCATTGAGTGTGGATTAACTGCTTTGTCCATAGCTGTTCTACCTGAAAAAAAAAAAAAAAAAAAAATGTTATTTACTGCATTGCTGGAGATGTTCATTGCAAGCAAACTTTGAGCAAGCAGACAGAAAATACTTCATTTGTAGTACAAGGTGAGTTTATCTATTTGATTTTAACTTTTGAAAATGGTAACAACAGCTGCTCACAAGGAAATCTTAAAAGCAGAACATCACATAAAGGCTGGAATGCAAAAAATTTGACATAGCATGTCAATTCTGTTTTGTGTGTGTTCACACAATTTCCTCTCCCCCCATTCGAATCCTTTTCCTGTATTCTTTGAGAAAAACTCACTGAAAAAAATTAAGAGCTTTGCAGTTTGATATTTGCATATTCTCAGAAACTTAACTTTAATTCCTACACGAATGAAGCAAACAGGCACAACTATAGAAAGTACTAGATATTCACAGGAGTTCAAAGAAACAGAAGTTGTAAAGAAACCTAGTGTGTGTTGTTTTTGTAGGACCAATGTATAAACAAACCAAAGTTCTGATTCTGGAGGATGTGGAGCAAGGCAATTTAGCAGAAACTACGCTCTGCTGATCAGAGTGCAACAGAACTTGTAAAACTTTTAAAGTAGAAAAGATTTGGGATTGTTCCATCTTAATTCCTCCTTTGAAGTAATGCAATTATTTTGAACATAAAAAACTTTTCTCAGGGATTTAGAAACACACAACTGTACTCATCCGTAAGATTTTCAAGCTCAGGGTTAGCAAGCACTATGGTTCAATTCCAGGAACAAGAAGTTATTTGCTTGCCAAAATCCTCCATGTTCCATCTTTAAAGTTCCCACAGCGTTCCAGCTTTAAATAGTATTCCCCCAATAGTACTTCATATAAAAGTCAGTTTTGCAGAAGATGGAGTAAAAAACAATTTCATTTTAAATGATACAAGTATACATTCTCAAAGTTACCATCCTTGCGAGCTACCTAACTTTACAAGACTCAGACAATGAAAGATAAGGAAGGAATCTACTCAGTAGCAATGCAAAGGTACCTTTGGCATTGAGTTCAGTAGAATGAGGGACATTAAAAAAAATAATATACCAAGCAGTGCTACTTTTATTTTGTATACTGCTCTGTTACATAATCCCCTCATCAAAAGTGAGGGGTAAACCACTGCAGTTTCAGATCAGGTTGGGTGTAGGTAGTGGGTTTACGTGGCAAGGTTTTGGTAGTAGGGGGCCACAGGGGTGGCTACTGCGAGAAGGATCTAGAAGCTGCCCCATGTTTGGTAAGGGTCCCACTGCTGACCAGAGCTGAGCCAGTAAGTGATGTTTTGTGCCTCTGTGAGAGCACATTTAAGACAGGAAAAAAAAAAAAAAAAAAAAACCACGCTGCGCTACAGCTACACAGCAGCTGGGAGAGTGAGAGGAGTGAGGAACAGCCTTGCAGGCACCAAGGTCAGTGAAGAAGGAGGGGGAGAGGTGCTCCAGGTGCCAGAGCAGAAGTCACCTGCGGCCTGTGGTGAGGACCATGGTGAAGCAGGCTGTCCCCCTGCAGCCCATGGAGTACCACGGTGGAGCAGGGTTCCACGCTGCAGCCCATGGAGGAGACCATGGTGGAGCAGGTGGGCCTGCACTGATGGAGGCTGCAGCCTGTGGAAGACCCCTGCCGGAGCAGATTCCGGGCTGGACCTGTAGCTCTTGGAGAGGAGACCATGCAGGAGCAGGTGACCCGGCAGGAGCTGCTGCCCGTGGGGGACACAGGTTGGAGCAGTGTGCTCCCGAGGGATGGACCTTGTGGTATGGACCCACATCTGGAGCAGTTCTTGAAGAGCTGCTGCCTGTGGGAAGCCCACGCTGGATCAGTTCGACAAGAACTGCATCCCATGGGAGGGACCCCACAGCACAGGGGATGAGAGTGATCGAGAAGGAGCGGGAGAGAAGAAGCGCTATAGACTGACCATAACCCCTATTCCCCTGCACCACTCGGGGGGAGGAGGTGGAAGAGGGCGAATTGGGGGGAAGGTGCTTGTGGTTTCTTTCATTTTTTTTCTCGCTTCTCTTGCTTGTTAGTAATAAGCAATAAATCTTACCATCTCCCTATGCTGAGTCTGTTTTGCCTGTCACAATAATTACTGTGCAATCTCCTTGTCCTTTTCTCAGCCCCTGAGCCCTTTTCATCATATTTTCTCCCTGTTCCTCTTTGAGGAGGGGGAGTGAGAGAGCGGTTGTGGTGGAGCTTGGCCACCCACCCGAGTAAAACCACCACAGTGTAATGGCTATATCAGAAACTCTGTTTTTCTTTTCTTTTTTAAATCTGGATGGAAAAACAAACACACACCAAAAAGGGAATTATCATTATGCAGCTAAGATTACTAAAAAATACTTTTCCTTTGAAGTAAAATTTCTTGTACATCAATGAGGCTAATAAAATTAATTACCTTTCCCTGGAAGTCCTCCCCTACCCTAGAAGGAGACACAGACAACAGAGTCCTGGTCCACAAAGACACATACAACAACTCCCAGCTTAAGCAGTAACACAATCAGCAGTGAGGATTAGAAGGTCCAGTACTTGCTAGGTAGAGATGATCCGCATGGTTGAACTTGAGAGACACAGCCAGACACATTTGGTGGCTGCAGATTGAAAGCTGCAGCTGCCAGGCAATTACACACTCCTGGTTAGCCTATACGGAGTACAGCCATCATATCTACAGCCAAAAAAACTCCTTTTGGAACATGTCAGAAATATACACAAAGCTGCACAAATGCTTCTGGTCTACCTGAAGGATACTTGGAAAGAAACAGTACTCAACCATACTGGCCCCTCTCCGCAAACAAAGTGGAGCTTTCCCTTTTGCAGCCACATAAGTAGGAAAAGCTCTGTCAAATGATGATTAACACCGGGAATTAGAACAAAGCAACAACAAAAACACACAAAATGCAGCTTTCTAAGGAGGCAAATTCTCAATATGAACCGCCAGTCTTGGCCAAAGTGTACCTCCAAATTCACCTGATCATCAAGGCTGCTCTTCCTCTCCTAGGATCTTGCTTCTCACCCTCTGCAGATCAAGATATTTTATCCCTAATATTGCTACACAACCATCCCTTTACATGGAATAGCTTCTGCTATCAAGATTGTTGAGACATTTCACTAGGAAACAAAGAATACCTGCAAATATTTCTAGATGTTCATTTCTCTTCAGTATTTGGAGCTGAAAAGCATTAAGTATTGCTAAATTCTACTGTTGGAAAAAAATAAAGGAAATGCATGTGTTTTAAGCATATCTGTACTAGCAAACTCTTTAGGCTCTATGTGCTATCAAGTCCTATAAAGTTTCTAACTACTAAAAAAGGAATCTAAATACAACTATTTAACTAGAGATTTAATGTTTGAAATAGTATTGAAACTCCAGTCTGACTACAGTCAGTTTCCACTAATAAAAGTTACACTCTATGGATATCATACTTTCTAACACCCTCGAACAAGTAACAGTTTGAGATGCACTTTCCATATGTACTTTATGGTAAGTGCTTTTGAAAGTAAGCAAAGGCTACACATACAGTAAATGACTGGTTCATAACTGTTATTTTCGTACTAATTAATACACTACTTGACATGAAACGTTATCTGCTAAAACTCACTATCTCACACAACCTGTATAACAGGACTTTAAATTGTTTCATTGGTGTCAGTTGCTTGACTACCCTTTCAGCTCTTGCAATATTTTCATGCTACCTTATTCGTGAATGATTGCTCCTACTCAGTTCCTAGAAACTTAGGGCACTTTTTGTTCTTGTATTATTGGTTAAAACTGGATCAGTCAGTTTAAAAAAATATATATGGAAAATAAAATCACATATTGATAGTATTCAGTTTTGTTTTCTCAAAGCAGCTCTTTTAAATGATACATTTACATAAGTCGTTAATAAATAATATGACATCACACCTTGGGAGAAATTACAGCATCAAACGCTTGATGTATTGGCACATGGCACTCTCTCATCCACTGACAAGATGGAGGAATTGCACGAAGTACATTTAGCCTGAGGAAAAACACCTCTGGATTCCATATAAGCAGCACCAATAAAACCCAAGCTCATTCCACACAAAGCCCTCATAAGTGAAAGGAACCTGAAGAGAAGGTATCCTGAACTGTAACTTCATCTATTTCGCTATAACTGCCAGGAATAAAAAATAAATAAAATAAAAAAAAAATTAGAACACTATAGCAAACAGAGAAGCTCCTCAAGTGAAAAAAACCTTCAGACAAGATAGCAGTCACTCGTATTTTCCTACCTAGTATTTGTTATGGTAACACCTAAAAGGTCAAGCCAAGCTAGGTGCCACTGTGCATAAGATGCTGTAACTGATACCATCACAGCATATTTATAACGTCCAGCCACAGAACAGCACACACCTGAGGAGGATGGTTACGGTTGTAAAGCCTTAAGACTGGGGGGGGGGGAGGGAAGCATTTTAAATCTCATTTTCCCTCTCACCTAATTCCCTAATTCTCCATGAAATGCCGTATGTGACATACTGACTAGGGCGGGGGAGGACAACAAAAAAAATAAAAACACTCAAGCACCTTTTGCACCATATTCTGAACAGAATAGTTTTGTGATTTCTCTCTGCACAGAGACTCGGGAAATATGGATAAATTTCCTGCTTTATCTATACCCTGTATCTACAACATGGAGGAAGTAATGTAATATCTTTTTTGCTTTAGCCTTTCATCTGTAAAATGGGATAATTTCCTTTCTTCCAGTTTCCTATGAAATAGTTTTAGATAGCAGGACTTTCATTTATATCTGTATATATCCATCTATACTCTGTATTTATGCTCTGTATACAGGAAACTCAGACTTCAGTTGATGTCCTTTGGTGACATTCATACTAATTAGTAAATTTTATGGCAAATCTAAAGTTTAAACCTTTTCTCTCTTGAAAAGGAACTGCTTTCTTTTTATATACAGATTCTTTTGTTGTTGTTACACCCCAGATAATAAAACATTTCCAAACTGCCTGAGTTAAATAACAAGTCTTGACCTTATTAAGATTTGCTTTTTAGCTTTGCAGGAACACAAAACAAAAAAGTATGCCTTCAGTAACTTACTTGATACAAGTAAAATGCCAACTGAGGTACAGAAGCTCAGGCTTAACTATGAAAGAAAACAGACGAATAGCTTCCCACATTAGAATTCGTGGATTATTTGCTTGAGTTGTTTTGATTAGTAATAAGATACAAGGTTAAGTTATTATAATAGCATAATCAGGGTAACTGGTAATAAGTGCTGATATAAGTTTGACAAGAACTATTTGAAACCTATAATCCACTTAGAACAAAACTTAGAACAAAAAATCTTACAAAATTAATATGCATAACATTTAATGAGGAACAAAGGTCACATTTACAGCAGTGATATGCTGAGCTTTTTACAAGGTAATGCCCACAATCCAGCAGAAACAAGGTGTCAAGTCAGGTAAAATTATCATCTCCTCTGATTTTAGTGACAGGTAATATTAACTCTTCTTTATTTTTAAGTAAACCACTGGCTTTGAGTAATAATTTTACCAAGACAAAATTGTTTACCAAAACAATTAAGAAAATACAGCATGAATCATCTGAACCCTATTTAATCTGTCTAATCAGAAGATTTTCATTACTCCAGCCCAGATCATCCAAGGCGTGGAAGACAACTTAATTCACAGCTGATAGGTAAAAATAATTAATAAAAAGCTTCAGAACCAATTTGTCTATCCACAAATACACCTGTGTCACACCAAGGTATATACACACCAAAAAACAAAGCAATCTAGTATTTTTTTCATTTCTTTTTGAGCACCACCAGTAATTCATTTGTTCTTCCACCTTTAACTTAGTCAAAGCATAAAATATAATTAGTTGAAAAATAAAGAACTCAGAAATTATCTGTTGCTTTTAATACTCACATGGCCACTGCATGGTAGCGTTTTCTCGCCATATGCTCTTCTCACAAAGTTTTCCTTAAAATAATGCCAGATGAGCTGATTTTCACCAAAAAAAAAAAAAAGAGTTAAACAGACAGCCTTAAAGACAAATGTCCTCCTGTTGCTTTGCATCTCAAAAATCTTTCTAAATGAATGGGTATCAGCCTAATAAAATATCTGTAAAATACAGAACACTTCTGCATCTATTTTTCAGAGAATGAAATGTGCAATTCATCTGATCAATTAGTTCCAAGCTTTTATAACCACAGTATACTAATGCCCAACAGTATGAATACAAAAAACTGTATCAGGATGTTAGTATCTGCTGAAGATGTCCTAGTTTTTATGTCTCCCAAATATGCCTATTTAAAATGTTTAACTCTTTGAACACCTCTACTTTTTAAAGTACTTAAAATACTACTTAACACATGAAAAATATTCAGATACTTCAATCTGACTACATGAAGTTTCCTTTAAAAAAGTTACTGTCCCTGGATCTCACTCTTTATATTTAAAAAGGAGACAATCTGAAGAAATCCATTAAGCTGAAAGAATGCAATCAACAATTATGTTCTAATCTAAACATAGGAGCTGACAGTCTTTAAAATAACAACTAAAATAATAATAATAATAATAATATTAAAAAAAAAAACCACCAATTAGACTGATCAGAGACTCTGAAGCAGTTTGGCTACAGTACAGATACTTGTCAAACTGCTATTTATTTGGCATGTGGAGATATTTACCTGAAAATACATTACTACTATTCCTTTTGCCTTGAAAAGATTACAGGCTTGATACTGAAATACCAAAAATAGGAGACATTAATAGTGTATGTTCACACAAAACACTATTAACAGAAAGAATTATTTGAAAAATATGATACTCTTCTTAACTATAATACTTCTATTACATTGATATTCACAGTGATTTTTTTCTGAAATAAGAGACTTTTGCCCTAGACCATGATATTGAAGCGATTTGAAATGGAAATATTTCCTGTCCACTCACTGCCAGTTTCTGTTCCCAGAGTGATATACCAGATGACATCCAGTACAATAAATTCTTTTATTAACCATAAATTTGAGACTGCTTTAGGGATTTGAAGTGTTTGGTTTCATGCTGAAAAAATGTAATGTTATCCACAGACTCTCAGCATGTGCAACAAAAACAGAGCCACAGTTTATGTGACTTTGATAAAATTATGAAAAAAAGTCTCTTGATTTTAAAAATACTTGAAAAATCTTTACAATATTTTCAACTTTTTTTTTTTTTTTTTCAAGAGACACACACACAGACTCTTCTTTTTCCACAGGAAGCCATCACTTCTAACAAATAAAAGTCTCTATACTGAAAAACAAAGTTTGCTTCTAGAAGTCGCCAGAACTGCAAAGCCTGATTTAAGAGCTTAAGCATTTAAATACACAGATTAGAAAGTTAAATTGAACATGTACTACTCTAAATCACCTACTTGGCTTCCTCTTATCCAAGTTACACTGAATATATAAATCTATATAAATATATATACCTAATCCTAAATCATTGAATGGAAAGATGAAAACCATACAGAATACAAAACCAGTTCAGTTTCAACCTTCAACACTATTAAAATAAGATTAGATTACTGTAGTAAATAAAGAAGCAGACCCAAAGAGCAGTAAGTTTCCCTTCCCATATAAATGAAAACTTACAACAGGAAAACTACTTGGATGTGATTGTAAAATATAAACGAGAAAACAATCATTTTCTCTGTTGCAACAAAACCTAACCACTTTGGGCAGGGAACAAATCACATCTTTAACTACTAACCAACTTTCCAAATAAAAGCCTGCAAATAAACTAATGGAGTTTGCATGTCATTAACTTCTGCAGTTTGAATGGAAAATACCAAACAATAACTAAAACATATATACCAAATGTAATGTGGCTACAGAAAACAATAGCCAACCATATCCATTCGTGTTGTTAGATGATACCAGGCTTTGTTCAAGCTTTTTTTTTTTTTTTTTTTTTTTTGGCTTCGATTCCTGCACTTACTGCCAGAACATAATAAAAAAAAGTTCTGTCCATGCAGCTCATTCTTTAGTGAGCTGAATGTCCCATTTCCAAACCTCTGCATGACATTTCACGGCTAGTGGTCCTTACTGAAAAAGGACCCCAAAAGTGAATGGCACGATTAGTGAATTACTTTTACAAATGCAACTATATGGAGAAACCTAAGCTATCCCAACCTGCATTATTCTTAACTTATGAATAAAAGATAAAGGTTTTGTTTCCATTAAAGTTCTGAAGAAGCATGGAATAACAACTTTTCACCTGTTATGGGTCAGGCTGAGTTAGGTGTTTGCTTTAGTTTTTTTTTTTTTTTTTTTGGTTCTTATTTTTTTTGGTTCTTTTTTTGTGGTTAAGATAATGACTAACTCCACCAATACAATTTGCTGAAAACAATGTAAACAATAAAGCAAAGCTGTAACTGTTTTGGAACAGATGTTACTGATATTCTTTGAAAAGTATCTTAGCAAAATGTTTCTGTTGTTAACAGACAAAACAAGAGGTTACATACTGCTTTATAATTAAAGCAGCTGGCTATGCATTTGGACCGTCTTTTGTGGTTGTTCATACATGACCTGGGAAGTAGCATCAGGAAGCCTAATAAAATTTTGATGCTATTAAAGAAATCAAAGAGCATTTGAATGGGAAATGATCCTCAACTGTATTCATAACTCCACAAATCTGCTCACAGATTCTGTACCAATAGCAGCTGCTGTTTTCAGAGCAAGATGCATGGGTCTTCCCATAATTTTAGTATTAATCTGCCCAATTCATAACCCATAGTGTATAGAGTGTATAGTGAAGTCAGGTTACAAATGAATATGCCACTCTTCATTTCCTCTCAGGAAGGGTTGTACTGGGCACTTGAGGAACTGCTGTATTCCACGACAGAGCTGGCTGCACTTCAACAGAGCCTGAAGTGACTTCTGAAACACTAACATCTTCTTGCCTGTGAGAAATTCACCATTAAAAAAAAAAAAAATGTTCACATCAAAAATACTTTCAAAATCTTCTCTAATTTAGACTTCATATATTGAGCATGTATGAAACTTTTTTTAAAAGGTATCTAAATTCACAGACCTGAGGGGTGGGAATTTTAGAAGTATCCCAACTGTTGCAAGGAGCACCAACCTCAACACCAGATTAGCTCAGGGAGGTCCTGGCTCCTCTGCACAGTCTCTGCTGTAGTTCAGCACCTCTGAGTGTATGCTCTGCACAGCTGCCTGGGGATCTCACTTCACCCAGGGGACTGAAGTGACCCAAACAGTGACAAGAAAAGGACAAAGAAGCAGGGATACTTTCAACCCAAATGGTCTGAACCGTGTGATTTACAATGTAGCTCACAAACAGGTGCCTGAGCCCAGGTGGGGAGGGAAGGGCAAACACCAAAGCGGGAGGAAGCAGATAGGAGCAAAAATTTCTGACCAGCTTCACTGTGAGTCAATATAACGTGTAACTACACCCTGAGCCACAAAAGAGAACAAATCCTATTGAAAGTTAATAGGAGTTAGGGCACTCCATTATTTTTTGAAATCCTGCTCCAAGCTTCCAAGGATCTGTGCACACTTACAGAGTCAACCTGAAATCACCCATTTATACCCCGTATCTTTAAGACTTGGAAGGGAAGTCCAGCTCAAGATTGAAAACTTTACTAAAAAGCTCTGTGATTCAGCCAGGCCTCCTGCCCCCACCATATTTAAGGCTTATCCAGACAGAGTTGTCTTTTTGCTCAGGGCAAACCGCACAATTTGCTGGTTCCAACTTCCATCCTTGTTTTGTTTCTACTGCTTCTAATTAGAGACGAAGCCCAGACACAGATAACATCAGTCCCCGTAGAAATCTGAGGATCATGAAGCAGTGCACGCAGGCCTTACAAGGGCTTTGAGACAAGACACGGGACAGCACCTGAGCAGCGGGGGAAAGAGCTGGCCTTTGTTGTCTGGGTAGCTGCACCCAAAGTTCCTCTGGCTTTTAAAATGAAACCTCCCCCTCCAGGCCTGTTGGATAAACTAAGATGTAAATTTCCAGTGCAGTAACCACTCTATGAGTGCACATGGTACAGGGTGTACGGTACGGGGTGTTCCAGGACACAGCTGCACAACACAGGAATGGAAGGCAGCATCAAGAAACCCCGAGCAGCAGAAATCACTCTGCCAGCAGCACGATTCCACCTCCTGCCTCTGCTACCCAGCTCAGGTGCCTTGGCGTGGTGCTGCTGCTGTGGCGCACCCCGTGCCAAAGAGATGTGCCTGAAAACTCTCCACATGGGAAGACCCGCTGGAAATGAACAGCACCCTAACTCACGTCCTTCTGACATGAAAAAGTCCCCTGCGGCCTGTAGTGAGGTCCATGGTGAAGCAGGCTGTCCCCCTGCAGCCCATGGAGTACCACGGTGGAGCAGGGTTCCACGCTGCAGCCCATGGAGGAGACCATGGTGGAGCAGGTGGACCTGCACTGATGGAGGCTGCGGCCTGTAGAAGACCCTTGCCGGAGCAGATTCCGGGCCGGACCTGTAGCTCGTGGCGAGGAGACCATGCAGGAGCAGGGTTGGTTGGATGAGTTCGGGTGTTCACAGCGCAGTTAGGAGCCTCGTGGCACAGAAAAACAGAAACGCACTCATAGCCACCGGACTTCCATCTTTAAAAGAAAAGCTGAACAGAGTGCTCTTTTCACAGGTAAATGAAAAATAAGTTCAGGCCTGCATATAGTTTGTTTAAATCATTGTAGAAAATAAAAATATAATAGGATATAATAGACATGTAACTATTAAAGCTCTCTAAAGCTGTATTTTTTATGCTTCCTGAATGCAGGCCAGTCACACCTGGAATACACATGTTTAACTGAGCAGCTGATAACTCCTAGTTTTAACCATTTAGATTTACTGTTTGGACCTAAACATTCTCTGATTATGCATTCCTACTAGCTCAACTAAATTTGCGCATAAATCTAATCTGCCAAACTAAAAAGTCATTTTTTAACCTGTAAAATTAAAATTAGAGAAAAAGGACTTCTACAAGTCAGATCACTCCTTGGAACTTTAAGCACAAACTGATGAAACCAAACTTCATTATGGTATCATCTACCAAAAAAAAAAAAAAAAAAGAAACTGTTAATTTAATGTATTCTAAAGTTTTACCTCCCGGGTTGTTTTTATCTTAGAGTTTCACACATTTAAAGAAAAATATTAGAAATATACATAATTATTGTCTACATTGTAAGTATAAAACTCCAAAGAAGTTTATTTTATAAAGGCAGGGTACACTTTTAAGTGAAAACAAGTTTGCAGTTCCCGTGTCTTGGTTAAGTCTAACATCCTCCATTTGAAAATACAAAGCAAAATTAACTAGAAAACACAGTTTGAGTGAAAACTATTATTGCAGAGTTCTGAGAAAGGATCACCTTGAATGTGTTTGATGCTGGGGAGATGCCATAACTTTTCTTCACACAAAAGCAGTCATCAGCAGAGCACGACCAGATGTTTTCTTTTCTTAGTTTCTGTAAACCTCTGTGACCTCCCTCAAATTAAAAAAGGGAATAGCATTTTTAAAGCCACAGGAGCCATCATTAGTGAAGCATTCTAAGGATTTTCATTAATTCATAGCCAGCCAACCAGGAATTTTCCCACAGCCGTATACAAAAAAAGTCAGAGAAGTCACTGATTGCATGGTTGGATTTGAATGTAGTCAGAAGTAAGATCAGAAATATCTAGTTCCTCCCACTGATATAAGAGTGAAGAACACAGGGAAGGTCAGAAATTAAAATCTAAGTTTGCCCACCAACCACGAGGAAAATCTGACATTGCCATATTAGAGTGAGTGTAAAAATGGATATCGCACAATTTTGTGGGGAAAAATATCACACGTAGATAGACAAATTATTTAGAAACCTTAAAAGAGAACATGCAGTCCCAAGTAGAACTGCATGCTTATTTCCTCCACGTGGCAGACTCAAGACTTAGTTTGATGTTGTCCAGTTGTTAATGTTAATTCTCACAGTTCGTAGCAATTTATGACCTCATACACAGATTTAGTTGGAGCCCTTTGAACTCTGCATGCTCCTCATTTGTCCCTTACAGTTTCTGTCAATCATGGACAGAAGTTTGTTCTTTATATGTCAGGCCATCAGAATACAAAGGTTACAGAAAACAGAACACAGTTCAACAGCACTTCTCTGGAGATGTTACAATGGCTTCTGTGACACTCTGTGCACTGTACAAGACTTGTTAAGGAAAAAGCAGGGGCCACGTGTGGACTCAAAGGCTTGCAGAGGTCATGCTGCCAGCCAGAAGGTGCATCTTTCACCACAGAGGCCATCATTTCCGGTCCACCTCTACATTGTTCGAGCACCAAGTGGTTCAACTTGGATTCAGATCAGTCAGGGATACGTACAACTCTAGTTCTCTTGCGGTAACCGGAGCACACATTTCTGAGTTTGAGCTTTCAGGCCTGCAGAAGGAGATGATGATACTTGATCTAAAATGAAATCTCCTCACACAAAGCTACCCCTCACATTTTGCTGAACATGTTAATAGAAGCAGAATGAGTGATGTGCCCTAAAACTAGATTTAATGTCTTGCTGAATAACAGCCCAAGACCAGAGCCACAAAAACAAGAAAAATAAAGGATGCTCATGTACCTACAGCTTTACATTTCAGAAACACAAAAAAGGATCATAACACTTATTTAACAGATCACTATGACATATATTCCATATAGTCAGTATCTACTTACACACTACTAACACATTTTGACACTTTATTGAAAGCTTTGCTCACTTGTCTTGCAGACAGCATCAACGTGTTTTTTATGCAGCAGGTAAGCACTAATTTTTCATCCTGTGTGCCCTAGAAATCCGTGGCCCTCTCCCAAGATGTCCTGGTGGCTACACACAGTCAAAATTTTCCACCAGTGAAACGAACAAGCAAAAAGTATTGAGAAGAAAAGAAGCCCTGCCCTGTTCTACACCGTGCACAACTGCAGGTTGCTACTTAAACTTGTGGTTCTTATTTCACCTCCACACAAGCCTTTCAGAAGAGTTTTCTAGCCACAAGGCCAGTCTTAATTATTCACAGCATGCTGTGAAAATGATTTCATACTTAACTTTTTTTAACCTGGTTATTAAAGATTAAGGAGCACATCTAGTATCACTGCTGGTAACTCAGGTTGAAGAAGGAACAGAGAAGTTTATATGCTGGATGTCTCTGGCAGGAACAGACAACTACTTTTCTAAGACAACAGAGGGAATCCATCCACCTTGATGTTCACCTTCAAAAAGGGCAGGGGGGAGGGCAGTGTTGTTTTATTTTTTCCTGGTTTTAGAGAAATCTCTGAAGTGTATTCTTAGAGTATCTACTTGATCTGATCTGTCCATGTTTTAGAACTTATTCCAGAATTACCAGCTGTGCCTCATCTTATTCTGTTTCTACCCTGACAATCTCTTCTGGTGTTCTTTCCAGCTCTGCCACCTTCAACTCTGCTCTGTTTGGAAGTCTGAAGACTGCACTTGGCAGGGATGAAGACTTAGTCAAGCTCTGCACAAGCATGTGACAATTACTGCTGGACTGCCAGCTGCTGTCACTTGCCTCATCATAAATATCTCACGTTTAATGATCCTCCTTCTAGATGGAGTTTATGACTCACTTCCAAAAATTGCACGTTTTGTATAAAACAGTACAAGAATTTCATAAAGGGTACTAACTATGGAATATCCTCACCAATCCACCGAAATCACCAATACTTTTTTTTTTTTTTTTTTTTTTTTAAATAGATCCAGGAATTGTCTTAGTTCTTGAATGTAGAATTTATTAAGCAATATAGGTTCAAGCATGTAAAAATACACACTTAAAACTTGGCTAGCAGACTTTTGTTAATCAAATCCATAATATATATTGTTTCTGTTAAACAGATATTGCAGCGAAACTACAGAAATGAGTCTATCCATTACTAGCATAAGACAGTACTCTCCTAACTTAAGCATATATTTGACTGATGTCTCTTTGGGAACAACTTGTAGAAGCTTTGGGTGTCAACATGAGTTGACTCCTCCTGAGGAGAGCTGGAAAAGACAAATAGCTAGACAAGACAGAAGTTGTACAATGCCTCACGTGTAAGAATAAAATCTTTTTTTTTTTTTTTCAAGTTTGCACTTAAGTTCTGATCCTTAAAAAGGGTATCAAATTATCCTAATCTAAAATAAAGCACATAATATGTACTGACCTAGCCATTGTTCCTTCTTTTTAGTATACTGTAGCTTGTACTTCTTCCATAAAATATTTCATGATTAATACAGGGAGAAGGATATAACCTCCATTCATTTGATATAATTTTATGTGCAAAGCATTTATGGGCAACGTTCACTTTCATACATAAAAACAAGACATGTACAGAAACAGCAGCATAAACTTAAAGTTTCAGAAAAAAAGTACAAATACACTCATTACGTTAGTAGCAATATAACAAATCAATAGGTTTTAAAAAACAAGAATATATAATTATTATAAATTTAAAATGGTATTCAATATTAATGGTTCTCTAGTAATGCTTTACACTCCTGTTATCTTGCTGGCTTCCAAACAACATACTAAATTTATGGGTAAAATTCAGCCTTAGAGCAGAATTAAGCAGGCAAGTTCACATCAAAGCTGTTCTATCATCTTTAGACAGATCTGTTGGAAAAGACAGCTGGTCCTTATTAAACAGCCTTTAAATGTTGCAGTTTTAATTAAGTAACATCCATCTTACTTTAACATTAACAAATAATTAACCAAAGAAAAGCTAGTATTGTCTAATCACAACTGCTTAACATCATTTCAGCAGTGGACTAGGAAGTATTAATCTATTAAAGAACTTGTTCAAAAATAACTGCCTCAAGATTTTAAATTAACAAGTCTGCTTGTAGTTACTGTGCTTCTACTTACTCAAAAGCAGATTGGGGGGCGAGGGAGTAAGGCAAGGAGTGGAGTTTAACATTTAAACTGACATGGTCTCAAGGGGAAATGAATCAAATCTCTAACAGTCCTAAGAGACTTCAACTACAGAAATCTTGTTGGGTCAACAGCTTATTAATTAGTACCATACACAGCTTATTAATTAGCAACATATTCTCATTTCCCAACAGCAACACACAAGGAAATATACGTTTTTGTTGTTAACGCTGAGGGTTAATGTCAATGACATAAGCATGCTTAAGTTTCCATAATTTTGTTCTCTTGGCTCTGTGTTTGCTTGATCTGGAAACACAGAATTTAAACTCTTTAGTCTGTTAAGCTCCCCAATAAACATTTATCTGCTTATTTTAATAGTAATGGACTTGGGTTACTTTGTGCATTTCTAAATTAACTTAAATAGGCAAGACTGTCATTAACACTTTCTGACACTAGAGTAAAAATGGCTAACTGTAAAAATTTGCTAACATTGCCTGATTAACGACATTCAAAAAAAAAAAAAGTTTGAAGCCAAGTTTTAAGCTAAACAAAAGTAATACAGATGCTTACCTGCATGACCGACCATGCTTGCAAAGCTTTGCACTTAACATGTTGAGTTACATCTAATGAGAGAAATGCACTAAGCTTGAAGTGACACATCTAATGAATTCTAAAATGCCATTGCATCGTTCTATATGCCAGTGGAGAGGGAAAAAAAAAAAAAATCAGAAAAATGATTTTAGAACACTTTTAGGAGGTGGAAGAGGGTGGATGGGGGGAGGTGTTTTTGGTTTCTTTCCTTTGTATCTTGCTTCTCTAGTTTGTTAGTAATAGGCAATAAATCTTATTATCTCCCTATGCTGAGTCTGTTTTGCCTGTCACGATAATTACTGCGCAATCTCCTCGTCCTTTTCTCAACCCTTGAGCCCTTTTCATGATATTTTCTCCCTGTTCCTCTTTGAGGAGGGGGAGTGAAAGAGCGGTTGTGGTGGAGCTTGGCCACCCACCCGAGTAAAACCACCACAGTCCTTTTCATATTGATGCCAGCCTTAGCATGTACGCCCGCTGTGCCAAGCTTGCGTCCGCACTAAGGCTGGCATCAATATGAAGTGCCAAGATCAGTGAAGGTGCTCCAGGCGCCAGAGCAGAAGTCCCCTGTGGCTGTGGTGAGGACCATGGTGAAGCAGGTGTACTGGGTATGGCTGGGATGTTAACTTTCCCTGCAGCAGCCCATACAGTGCTGCGCTCTGCACTTGTAGCTAGAACAGCAGCGGTATCACACCGGTGTTGCGTCTGCTGCTGAGAAGTGCTGGCACAGCATCAGGACTCTCTCTGACCCTCCTAGGGGGTGGGCAAAAAGTGAGAAAGAAACATCCCCAGGGCAGCTGACCTAAATCAACCAAAGGGATATTCCATACCATATGATGTCACACTCAGCAATAAAAGGTGGAAAAAGGAAGAAGAGGGGAGGGTTGGGCTCTCGTTGCGAAAATGTCTGTCCTCCTCCTGAACACCACCTATGTGCGTTGAGGCCCTGCTTCAAGGACGTGGCCAAGTATTGCCCATTTGTGGGAAGTAGAGAGTAATTTCTTTTCCTCTGCACTTCCACATAGCCTTTACTTGGTTTGTTTTGTTATTCCCTTTTCCCCTCCCTCTTTCCCTTTCCCCTTTTACCCTTTAGTTGAATTGTTTAATTAATAATATTTCCTTAATAATATATTTTCTCTTTAATTAAATTATCCTTATCTCAACCCATGAGTTGTTCTTTCCTTTACTTCTTCCCCTTCTCATCTGAGGAGGGGGAGTGAGAGAGTGGTTCTGGTGTTCAGCTGCCTAGCACGGTAAAACCACCACAGCAGGCTGTCCCCCTGCAGCCCATGGAGTACCACAGTGGAGCAGGGTTCCACACTGCAGCCCATGGAGGAGACCATGGTGGAGCAGGTGGGCCTGCACTGATGGAGGCTGCAGCCTGTGGAAGACCCCTGCCGGAGCAGATTCTGGGCCGGACCTGTAACTTGTGGAGAGGAGACCACGCAGGAGCAGGTGACCCAGCAGGAGCTGCTGCCCGTGGGGGATCCAGGTTGGAGCAGTTTGCTCCTGAGCGATGGACCCGTATCTGGAGCAGCTGCTGCCTGTGGGCAGCCCACGCTGGATCAGTTCACCAAGGACTGCATCCCATGGGAGGGACCCCACAGCAGAGGGGACGAAAGTGACCGAGAAGGAGTGGTGAAGAAGCGCTATAGACTGACCACAACCCACATTCCCCTGTTCCTCTGCACTGCCTTGGGGGAGGAGGTGGAAGAGGGTGGATGGGGGGGGGAGGGGGAAAGGTGCTTTTGGTTTCTTTCCTTTGTTTCTCGCTTCTCTAGCTTGATAGTAATAGGCAATAAATCTTACTATTTTCCTATGCTGAGTCAGGAGCCTGTGTCTCTCTGTGTTGTGCAGGCTACGCTGCAGTGGCTATTCACAGGCACGATCCTGCTGCTGACCGGCATGGGAGTTTTGACCTGCTCCATTTCCGACCCGGGCTGGTTCACCTCTCCTTAGGCAACCTGGTGAGCCCTGGGGAGAAGTCCTTGTTGAACTGATCCGACGTGGGCTGCCCACAGGCAGCAGCTCTTCAAGAACTGCTCCAGATATGGGTCCGTACCACAAGGTCCATCCCTCAGGAGCAAACTGCTCCAACCTGGATCGCCCACGGGCAGCAGCTCCTGCTGGGTCACCTGCTCCGGCGTGGTCTCCTCTCCAAGAGCTACAGGTCCAGCCCGGAATCTGCTCCGGCAGGGGTCTTCCACAGGCTGCAGCCTCCATCAGTGCAGGCCCACCTGCTCCACCGTGGTCTCCTCCATGGGCTGCAGCGTGGAACCCTGCTCCACCGTGGTACTCCATGGGCTGCAGGGGGACAGCCTGCTTCACCATGGTCCTCACCACAGGCCGCAGGTGACTTCTGCTCTGGCACCTGGAGCACCTCTTCCTCTCCTTCTTCACTGACCTTAGCACCTGCAAGGCTGTTCCCCTGCTACCAAAACCAAAACCTTGCCACGTAAACCCACCACAAGAATACAGAATGGCATCTGATCTGCAGCGCTTTCCACCAATTCAGGAATTGTCTGTAAGTTAAAGAACTGCCTGATGGCGACCATTAACACCTTTTCCACTACACTCCATCTCAGGTCTGTCCTCTGTCCAACACCCTTTGAAATTTTTACATACCCTGAAAGAGAAAAAACTGATTCTTTAACTTCTGGAAAATAATAAGAAATAAAGGGAGGAAACTAATCTCTTAGGTTATTTCTTATTATTTTACAAGGCATTCTTCCTCCCAGATAAAGTTCCCAATGCATGGGAAAATTGTTTGGGCATGACTTATGTCTGTGCTTAGAAAAACCCTAGCTGTAGAGAAGAACGATTGTGTGCTGGGCATAAGCCTAAAGAAGCAGAGGGGCAGATAGAGCTCCTGATAGTGGAATGATAGAAAACGGGGCATCTTCAGAGTCTCTGCTATAAAACAGGTGGATATAGAAAGCTCCTTACATAAGGAACATAGATGATGACACAGGAAGCATTTGAGGGGAGAATGCAGGGGAACAGAGAGCCCCCAGTGTGTCTGATAAACTTTACTTAGCAAAGAAAGTTACAACTCTCTGCTAACCAGAGGTGGGTGGAAAAAGAGGTTTGCTAAAACGCTGTGTTTATTTTCTCATCATACAGTCTCATTAATGTTAAGCTTTATACTGAACACGGTTCAGTGCTAGGATCTTCAGGGGAATTAAACATATGAAAAAAATTTACTCATGTGTATACTCCCATTAGAATCTACAAAACAACTAGAGAGTAAAGTTGCCCATGTGTTTAACACCAAATAAATGAATGTGAAATATATTCAAATCAACATCAGAGACCAATTCTGACTTCCCTCACATCTTGTTTATAGAATGAAAAAAAAAAAAAAAAAATCAGAGCATACTTCTCCAGAGTAGCTCCCCATGTGGACATACTTTTTCTAGATTAAAAGAGGCCCTCCCCTGGTTTATGTTTTCCTGGATAAAGGTATGCATATGATGTGGTAAGATCATCCATATGGAAAGCTACTTTGCAATACTATTCTGCTTTAAGCAAATGTTCTACCTTAATCTGAAATAATGTTAAGTGTAGGAATACATTAAAGTTGCTGTTAAACATCAATGAAAGAAATCCTGCACTTAGCGAAGTCAATCCACACTCTAAAATCCTGGATCCATTGAAATCCCTTCTAATTGTTAGTAGCATTCTTTAAGTTACACATTCTAATATTAACTGAATTACTGCTGCAGACATGCTGAGCTTGCAAGACCCATACTAAAGCATTGCTACAGAAAACAATAAATACAGGTATGTGTTTTGCAATGTAAGTTGTAAAAATATTAAATGCCTTTAGTTTTGAGAACATTAACTATTAAGAATAATTTCAGGAGCTATGAATCAAAATACCAAATACGTCCTCCTCGCAATCTTATAATCATAGCCCAAACTAAGATAATAAGATTGCAAGGTCTCATCAAGTCAAGCTTTTACTGCCACACCATATTGAGGAAAATGAAAAACTGTATTTCACAGAGTGAGAAGAAAATTAGAATTACTTGTGTAAATGCACCTTGATGGAACTAAATGCAGATTTTCAAAAAACAATACTCAAACAATTAAACAGATTGACCAGGGGTGAGAAGTACATTGCACAATCACAGCTTTAGCACAGGAAACTATCCAACGCATGTATCTAAGTGCAGATACAGTCAGCTATCCAATTTATTTTTTTGTTAAAGAAGTTAACCAATTTTTTTCTAGATAATGTATGCCACTGAGAATTACCTTCAATTTAATTGCTTCATTTAATACATGCCAGACATTCTCATGGCGTGTCTTTCTCCATATAAAATGTTAAGATTTATTCACATCCTTAACGCACATTAATTAGACACTACTTACAAATAACCTGCAATAAGAATCTCTGTTTCAATAGGATACAGTTACTTCAGGGCTTGTGTCTTTTCAATCAGTCAGTGTCCCCACAGTGTTTAGAGTGGCAGAGGGGAAGTGGCCTGTGGTTAAACAGAGGAAATACCAAGGAATTTTAATAGAGCAAATAGTCTCTTTACTTCCTACAGGGTACTACTTCAAAGGCAGCCCTGGCCCAGAGTAGACAATGTGTTAGAGGGGCCATCAGTCACTTGCTAGCATGTCAAATCTACTCACAACTTACATGCAGATAAATACCACCTAACTGATGCAATGGGTACCATCCTGCAGTCATTACTCTAACAAATGTTGCCCTGGTAGGCAATCATAAGCAAAAGTGGTATTACAAAAATCGAGACCATGAAGCTATATCTAACCAATCAGACAAGATATCTGATCAGTTGTCAGGGGAAGTCTGAGCTTCCTAGTTCAGATATACATAACAGAAAAATATAGCAAAAAAAAAACACAACAGAAACAAGCCATTACAAATATTTTAGAAATTAAAGTGTTAGGTTTGTTGTGAGCGAGCAAGACAAAGCTTTTTCACGGTAATTTGAAAAAAAAAAAAGTTTCTACTAATCTAAAAGATTTATATTGAGGGGATTCTGGTGCATTCAGACGCACATGACAGTAATTATGTAAGCAAAAATAAACCCAGCGCGTTTCTACAAGTGTCAAGGTGAAGTACAAAAGTGCTGTGACTTAACAGGTAGTTAAGTTAACAGGTTGCTCACACAACAGCTCAATGCAAAGTGGGACAGAAAGGTACAGAGCGGGCCCTGCGCCCCAGCAGCGCATCCTGCCTCGCCCTGGGGATCGCACAAGGGGCGCACTGAGCCCAAGTGTTTTATTTGGGATCTTCAGTTAAAAAGAGCCAGCAGAGGAGTCTAGCCTTCAACAGGTCCATCCGGAACAAAGGTTTAAGCCTGAAGCTTTATCAGAAGTCTGTTGTTCCCCGCTTTTCACACGTTCTTCCAACCCTCTCGCCTCCCTCCGCTGACCCTTGTGGACCCCCGGACTGCGTCGCGGTCCGGATCGTGCAAGATGTGACCCGAGGCCAGAGAAACCACGGCTGACACCCCAACAAAACGGCAAAGCCTCAAAGCCGCTGGCGTCCCCGCATCGCCGCGCTCCGACTGCGCTTGTACTCGCACAGAACCGAACAGTACACCTCACTCAAACACAGCAAAGTGGAAGGAAACGCAGCCCAGAGCCTGACAGCAGGGAACGGCAGCACCGGGAACAAAAGGCGTAGCCCGCAGCCCACCCTTCACTCCCTTCCCCCCATCGCTCCCCACACGCCCGTTCTCGGCCCCACAGAGCCCGGGGACCCCCTGCGCTCTCCCCTCCCGTGCCCCCCGGCCCCTCTCACCCGCCCTCCGCAAGAGCCTTCCGCCGAGCCCCTCCTGCCGCCGGGCCCCGGGGCAGCCCCTGCCAGGCCGGCGAGGAGCGCCGTGAACAGGGCGCCGAGCCGCGGCCCGGGGGCCATGCTGCCTGCCGTCACCGCGCGGGCACCGCAGGGGGCAGCCGCGGGCGTGCGGGATGTGGGCCCGGCTCTGCACGGCTCGGTCCTTCACGGCCCGGAGGGCTCCTCCTCGCCGGGGCCGGCTCGGCCCTGCTCGCGGCCAAGGGGGCTGCTCCCGCCGCCCCGCCCAGTCATGAGGGATCTGGAGGCAGCTCGCAGCTGCTTTTGGGCTGCTCTCTCTCTCTCTCTCTCTCTCTCTCTCTCTCTCTCTCTCTCTCTC